>NC_064250.1:22379943-22679943 GCF_003254725.2 Canis lupus dingo | reverse complement strand
AAAACTTGTGATTAGCATATCTCTGAAACCTATGTAAATTTGTTGTTTTTCAATATTTTATTAGGTAGAAATCAGAGAACAAATTTTGTTGCACTATGCCTTATTTACATATGCAGTTTACATTTGGTCTCAATGTTAAAACGACTGGATTAGACTTTTCAACATTCAAGTAGTTGATCTACCACCAGAAGTTAACGTGCCATGTCATAGTAACATTATTTTCCTTTCAGACAGCTCCTTTAGAAATAAACCTTTTTTTAGCCTATTCTACCACTCTGTTTTGAAATTTGACATAGAATATTTTCCTTTGGTTACAGTGTATATACACACTTACTCTTTCTCTCCAGTTAGATTGTTTAAATAAACTTGGTTTACTTTTGTAACTTTATATTTTGGTTGTTGTTTGATTAGTGGATCATAGAAAGTAAACAAATATGCATTCTGTTACTGGTTCAGCTCCTTGCCTCAAAAATTACCAGAACTTTCACTAAAAACTACATGCTCATGTTTCTTAAGAGTTTAGTAATAATCAGCAGTTCTAGAACTATAGAATTTACAGCAACACAAGATTTAAAAATAATATTGCAGCTAGACTTAGATCATAATGGTTTCTGCCACAAAGAATTTAGATGGAGGATGGAACAAATAAAGGGATTATTTTAGAGTCAAATACTGTTTTAGAACTTAAGTTGCCAATACTTGGGTTTATACTATTCTGCTTAATGTTAATGGATATTTTTTTTAAGGAGTTAGTTAGAAGGTAGTTAAATTCCATAATGGGAAACAAAAAGATAATTTTGATATAGCACAGACTTAACACAAACCAAAAAATGTGGCCTCCCACCACCACTGCCACATTCCCTGTGTCCTGCTGGAACTTCTTCAGTGTCCTTCCTGGTCTATTTTGTTGTATCCCACCTGCCAGGTACCTGATTAGTCACATTTCTTCCCATCAGGTCATAAGATAAGCTAGTAAGGCTTATCAAGTAACCTCCAAAGGAGACTTAAAGTAGGCTCCAAGATGAGTTAATAATCAATAGTGCTGATAGTTACGTGATACCAATGAGAGTATAAAGAGGGCTGTTGCAGCTTAAATATGGATTGAGCTCTGTACACAGCAAGCGTAAGTAAATAAAATCCTCTAGGTTATGTCCCTCATGCCATTTTATTTATGGAATATTTCGTTTGGTGGTTGGACACAAAGAATTTGAGCACAATGGTGTCTGCAGAGGAGATGCTGCAAGGTGGCCAGCAGCCCAGGTCAACGTGAAGTTGCTGAGGAACTGCATGCTTCTGGGCATGTAGCTGGGACAGACTACCACCAAATGTCTCTACCCCCATGCGCCATGAACACCATGTAGCAGGAGCAAAAAGCAAAGCAGCACACTGGAACCAGAAACAAGCCCTTTATTTCCTTCTACTGACAAAGCTTAAATCCTGCCCACGGTAGCGAGAAATGTTGAGAAAGTCCAGTCCATTATAGCAAGGCAAGATACTAAAGGGTAAATTTGAGCCTGATTGATAGATAAAAATCAATAACTGCACAAGCCAGGAACTTCTAGAACTTCTGACTTTGACAGAATTCTTGAACCACAGAACTATGAAATCCACTGCTCTCTGAAGAAATAAATTATACTACTACCCAAAGAAGCTAAGTTTACAATCAGAGTAACTTTTTAGTGAAAAAGAACTGCATCTAGTTTTGGTTCTAGATTTCCCAGTAAACTTGAATAAGTCAACTTGTTTGTGGGCCTCACTTATACCATGTGATAAGAGAACAGCAATTTGAATTTCATGAACTGAAGTGCCTGCCTAGTCTAAGGTAAGAAAAACTCTGCTGTGAACCTGGTGCAACTACCCTGTAGTGTAACAGAAGAAACAGTAAGGCAACGAGAGAATACAGGACTCTAAATGGGGGGGTGGGGGTGGGAGGGGCATAGTTAAAGGCTGCATTAGCACTAGACTGACCAGAAGAGGCTCAGATGTGGCAGATGAAAACATGGAGACATCTTAAAATATAAATAGCATCACAGATAACACTGTTATGGTCACAATAAAATCCACTTTCAACAATTCATTTATACTAATTTTCCAAGTCTAAGCCAATATTCCGCTTCTTTGAATATATTTCAACAACAAAAAAAGTAGTGTAGGCTGGAGTTCATACTACAGCAGGATTTGACTATACTTGATTGGGACTCTTTTGGTAAGATAATCACTTTCAGTTAAATTTTCATCTCTCTTAGTAACTGGAATATTTATCTCACAAAACACCTACCTCTACCTCCCATATCTGATACAAAATGTATGTAGACTTAGGACATTAAAATATTCTAGATGATATTGTTCATATATAGGAAAAATTATTTACAACTACTAAGTTGGAAGCAGACACCTCAACCTATTATACTAACAAATGGTAAGTACAGTACCATAATCTCTGGAAAATTCCTAGAACATATCTAACTCGAGCTTTTACTTTATTAGCACCTTCAGTAACTTTTTTTTATTCAATAAAAAGTTTCATAATCTAGTTAATCAAAATGATTACTGAACGTCAGATTTTCTTTTAAATAATTTATAACATATAAATGAAAATGTACACAATATAAAATAGATATGGAAATACTCTTTTACATCTTTTAAACTGATCATCACAAACCACAGCAATGATTATTGAAGTGCATTTAGTATTGCGAGAGTTCTTTCATATACCCGAGCAGTATGATCATGCATCAGATTGTAGTCTACCTTGGTTAAGACCATCTGGTAACATTTGCATGTTAAATACATAGTGAATATATCTATATATCTCCTCAGCCTTTTGATGAGTTACTTGTGCATACATGGAGATTTCTTGAGGTGAGCTGAAAAAAAAATTAGAACTTTTGACTTGTACAATTTAATATTACTTGCTTAACACCAAACGTAAAAGAGCCTTTAAGAACATTTCTTCCTAAGCATTTTACATCTACTTAACGTCCTTAGCACCAGTTTATATAAAGCAAACACTTATTCCCTATATTTAAAGTCCTATATAACAGTAATTTCCATATCTTCTACATGGGCCTTTAGTTTAACTAAAATAACCTATTTTCTAAAATCTTCCTTATTAAGCAATAGTCAAAAACTAGTAAAATTTGCACTGTCACATTTGTCTAGGTCCAGAACCAAACAGCCCAGAAATGTTCGAATGCAAGATCAAATATAAGAACTGTCTAGCTCCCAGAGGGCTCAAAGCTCCCCAAAGGCAGTGTCTACTCCACACACCCCCCCCCCCCAATTAAAATCAACTTCATGCAGTGGTTGTTAACAAGCAAAAAGTCTTTACTGAAATGAAACAATCTAATGGGCTACTCATCTTTATTTTTTAAAAATATTAAAATTTCTATGAAATACTTCTAAGAATCATTTAAAAGTAACCATCTAAAAATATTAAGACAGACGTACCTGTTAGTCATCCTTTTCACAGAAGAAAACCGGTGACACATATTTAATGCAGTTATATAACTTATATGGGGAATACTTAAATAAAACTGAAGTGCCTCACATTTACTTCTGTTCACCACTGTTGGGATATGAATACCAACATTCTTTCTTTGTTCTACTAAAGACAGTTCCTTCAACAAATCTGCAGTTTCTTCTTGGCAGGAACTGAAAAGAATTCGGATTCCAGCACCAATTAAGGTAGTGAGCAAGTTGTCATAGCTCTTTGTTCTTCTAAACATCCTGGATGTGTCTCCTAAATATTTTATATTTAGAAAAATGCAAAGCTTAGTAATGTATATTAAGTAGAATCATTAATACTATTATTAAAACCCCAAGATTTACAATCATTAAGCAAACTAGTACCACATTATGCTAATGAGAAACCCTCGACTAAATATTTAAAATGATTCTCAGATATCTAGGAGATAAAATAGGAAGAACTATCTTTGTAAGTGTCTTCAATTGGAATCAAATAGGAAGATGAGTGGACAGAGGAGAGCTTATTGTTCCTAGTTAATGCATTCCTGAAGACCAAGACCATGTGTCACTTATCTCTCAAAATCATAGTGCTAGCGCGGATGAATAGCTCAAGTACTGGCTTACCTGCTATAAAATCTTAGGTATTTATTCCAAGAGTAACTCAAAACCCTGCACACCCATTTTTTTAAAGCATTTTTTTAAAGATTTTATTTATTTATTCATGAGACACACAGAGAAAGAGAGGCAGAGACACAGGCAGAGGGAGAAGTCTCCATGCAGGGAACCCGAGGTGGGACTCAATCTCGGGTCTCCAGGATCAGGCCCTGGGCCGAAGGCAGCGCTAAACTGCTGAGCCACCCGGGCTGCCCCTGCACACCTATTTTAATGTCATCTTTAACCCTTGCCTATTAACTTACTTCCCTACCTTTCCCATTCATTTTTCATATTCTATCCTCCATTCTTTTGGGGCACTTTTCATTATGGAAAAACAAAACTTTTTCTTTGAAACCTTTTTCCCCTAATTTTTGCCATGTTACTTTTATTCCTAATCTACTTCCTTTGTAAAGAATATGTTGGTAAAGAGGAAATTATAGAATTTCAGCACTAAGAGGACCCAAGAGATCACTTAATCTAAGGCCTTCATTTGTCAAAGAAAGAAAACTGGGTAGTGAAAGAGGGAGTTATCCAAAGCTGCAGTTGGTCAGTGACAGCATGAGGATAAAAAAGTAAAATGTGCAATTACCAACCCAATGTTTTACATAAACTACACTATTTCCTTTTACTGTATACTGTGTGACTGTATAATTCTTGAATTCTTCCAGTGGCCTTTTTCCTACATGATTTCACTTAACCCTCACAATATCACACAAGGAATAGGACAAGTATATTTCTAACCCCTCAGAAGGAGTGATTTGTCAATGCAACGTCCATAGCTACAGTGACACTAGAATTCAGTGTGTCTTCTGATGCCATATTCCATGACCTTTTTACCATTCTCATGGTTCCCCCTACAATTAAATATTACCCACAGAAACTCCCTAACTGAAGCTCCTATGCACCCATTTCAGCTCCCTAGTAAGAACTCAGTGAATTCCACTGAACACTCCTATACCTCAAATCTGCTCTTCTCTGACAGTCATAATTTCAGTAAAGAGCACCACTAACTGCTCCATGACCAAGAAATCAGCCAATTCAAGAGTTAAGTCTTGCCTCCTTCCACCAACTACTGTTAATCCTGCCTCCTAAATCCCCTGAATCCTCCTCTCCTTTTCCCCACTACTGCCTTAAGGTCCTCATCCTTTCTGGAACTCCTGAAAAAAGGCATGATGGGTTCACTTGCCTTCCATTTCTCATTCTTTAACTCTCAAACTGCATTTAAACACAATGACTAAAAAAATTCAGAAATAAACCTTTTTTATGAAGCAAATAATAATAGCATAAAATAAACACAATGACTAATAAAAACATGGCTTTATATAAACATGAAGTGACGTGAGTCAGGTATTTATATTTTTAAGAATTTCCCCCATCCCGACAGAAGGGTGAACTAAATAATAGTTGAGTTCCTTTATAAACTTTATAAACAAAAACATTTAAAAATACAAACCTGTTTTTTCTTTGTCCTTTTCCACAATCACACATATTCTTTCAAACATGCTCTGTAGGTGCTGAATCTGGTCAATTAATTTGTTCTTATTGATACTATTTAACATCTCAGATTGAGACCTCCTTTCCACCACCATGCGGTTACTCACAATGTAATCACAACCATTAAGAGGACAAACCTCTACTTGTAAGCCATGAATTGCTCTTAGGGAAGAAATTACTTCTGTTCCAGAAGTGATTTCACAACTATCTACAAGAATACAAGTTCTTTGGCCTTCCTGTGGAACTCTAAGAGAATCATGTGTGCCAGCCAAATGTGGTCTTGAATTGGAACAGTATGCCACTGAAGTTCTAGAATCCTCCAGAGTACTACCAACCTGAAAAGTAGAAAATATTGGTAACAATCAGGTTAAATATATATTAGCACCACAAATTTCTAACATCTGAACTTGATTTTCCTTACTAATATTATTTTTCTCTCTTTAACTGCTTTTTCTTCCTTCAATATGATCAAAGTGACTATATACATGAAGGACCAAGCTACTACTTCACACCTAGTAGGATGGTTATACTTCAAAACAAAACAAAATCATAAAATAAATGTCAGAATGTAAAAAACTGGGAACACACACTGCTAGTGGGAATGTAAAATAGTACAGCCACTGTGGAAAAGAGTTTGGCGAGTCCTCAAAAGTTAAACACAGAATTATATGACTCAGTAATTCTACTTCTAGGTATATCCCAAAAAGAACTGAAAACAGAAACTCAGATACTCATTTGCAAATTAATTTTGTAAAAATCTCAGTCATTGTCTATTCAAATATCTCTTCTAACCTGTTTTCTTTTCCTTAATTCCAATTACATGTATCTTAGATTATTTTCTTCTTGCCTTTCTCCATCTGCAAAGGGTCTTCACCTATGTATAGCTGTAAGATCTGCTTTTCATCCCCAGAAGCTTAAAGCTTTTTGTTCTATAGGAGAAATAGGGGAGAAGAAAACAGATGGGATCTGCTGCCTTTTTCACAGTAACTGCTGGTTACTTCCCCCCAGCCAGGAGGCTTTCTGATTTTGTCTTTCTTGGGAACACTTGATTGAGTCTATGGAGTATAGCTCATGAAGGCTTATGAATTCCTCTCTGTCTGTAACTCCCAGGGGTTCTAAACTCTCATTCTAGTTCATTGCCTTTTGCAACTTATTAGTTTTAGCTGAATTCTTCTTGCCAAATTATACAGTGCCCACTGACTGTCCCAAATCAACAAGTCTCTCATTGGAGACACTTGTCTTTCCACAGAAATAAGGTTAATTGATTGCCCTAAAACCTCAGTTCCATAATAGTTTCAAGTAAAACCATGATTCTATGGATTATCTGGCTTTTTTTGTTGTTGGTCCTAGGATGGGAACAATGTTCTTTCCAGTTTCTACATCGTAAGCTAAAGATGGAAGTCCTAATCACTCAAATAATCATTAAAATAATTATAATTCAGTATTCAATTTCAAAAATAACTTAATGTGAAGAAAACTGCACTAAAGAAAAGAGGATACTGGGAATATTTAGTTATTTTGAAGTAGAAAATGGCTTCTTAAACATGACACTAAAGTTCAGAAACTGTAAAGAAAAAAATTGAGACTGTATAAAAAGGTTACCTCTTCCTATGGCAAAACCACCAAAAACAAACAAAAAGGCAAATGACAAGGAATACAACTTGTAAAATACGTGACAAAATAAACGTTAACTTTTTAAAATACCTAACCAGGTTTTTTTTTTTACAGGATATTTAATCTATTTTCTGTCTTTCCAAATTTACCTCATACGACTTGTAAAATACGTGACAAAATAAACATTAACTTTTTAAAATACCTAACCAGGTTTTTTTTTTTTTACAGGATATTTAATCTATTTTCTGTCTTTCCAAATTTACCTCATATTCTTATATGAATATTCATATTCTTATGAATACCCTTCCTGTGAGAATCATAAATAGTATAATTTTAAAACACATTTCTGTAAAAATCAATTTATCTTTTTTCACAGTTCTCAAAGTATTATAGATGTATCCATTTTTGTTAGAACATGGCAATGTAAAAATGTAGCTAGTGCTTACTGATTTTCAAAGGATTGTGCATATACAAATCTTTCTCAATTTATGATTATAGGATTACCTCCCAATAAACCCATCATAAGTTGAAAAGATCATTGAGTGGAAAATACATGTAATACACCATACCTTAGCCTATGCCTTAAAATTGTTCAGAATACTTACACTGGCCTACAGCTGGGCAAAACCTATCTGATATAAAGCCTATTTTACAATAAACTGTTAAATATCAGGGATCTCTGAGTGGCTCAGCGGATTAGCGCCTGTCTTTGGCCCAGTGCGCGATCCTGGAGTCCCGGGATCGAGCCCTGCGTCGGGCTCCAGGCATGGAGCCTGCTTCTCCCTCTGCCTGTGTCTCTGCCTCTCTCTCTTTCTCTATGTCTATCATGAATGAACAAATAAAAAATATTTTTAAAAAAGACTACTAAAAAAAAACTGAATATCTCATGTAATTTATTGAATACTATACTGAAAGTAAAAAACAGGATGGCTGTATGGGTACAGAAAGTTACAAGTGTATTAGTTGTTTACCCTCATGATCATGTAGTTGACTGGAAGCTGCAGCTGCAAACATGACCTAAAAGTATCATATTGCATGTTACTGGCCCAGGACAAGATCAAAATATTAAGTATTGTTTCTATACAATGTGTATTGCTTTCCACCATCATAATGTCAATAAAGTATTAAGTTGAACCACTGTAAACCTGGGACCACATTACCTACCTTGACCCTTGGGATTATTATCTTTATACCATAGCTAAGGATACTGAGGCTCAGAGAAATTAATTAGTCTCTAGTCCTTTAATCTACTACAAAACTTAATCCAGTCAACTATATTTTATGTATGTCCTAAAGAAATAACTTTGTGCAAAAAAACCTGGGGACAATATAACTCTTGATTTCAGCTCAGGTCATGATCTCAAGGTCATGCGATGGAGCCCCACATTGGGCTCCATGCTGGGCATGGAGCCTAAGATTGTCCCTCTCCTTCTTCTTCCTCTGCCCCTTAAAAATTTACTTAAAGATTTAAGTAAATAAATCTTTTTTTAAAACCCAAAATAAAAAACTAGAAAAACCAATCTAAAAGCCACTGTGTTGTTTAGGGGGTTTTGGGGGATTTTTTTGTTGGTTTTTTTTTTAAGATTTTATGTATTTCTGAGAGAGAACAAGAGCAGAAGGAAGGCACAGAGGGAGAGGGAGAAGCAGGCTTTCCACTGAGCACAGAGCCCAATGTGGGACTTGATCCCAGGACCCTGAGATCATGACCTGAGGCAAAGGCAGATGCTTAACTGACTGAGCCACTCAGGCACCCCAAGCCACTGTGTTAATAGTAGACCATGTTGCTAAGGCAGAATGGCCTAAAACCTCCGGAATAAATATTTAGAGAAATAGAAGTTTAGGTCTAGGTCTCATTCGAAGATGACAATCAAGGAAAGAAATCAGTCATGTACAGTTAAGGGATTCCTATTACCAAAACTTTAACCCCTATTTTAACAAAAATAGTGTAACTATAAGCTCTTAAAAACTAAAAGTGGCTTTAGGGATTATTTCAGCAATAACAAGACAGGGAAAAGGTGGAAACCGGACTACTTGGCCATTCTAAAAAGAGAGGGATTTGGGCAGCCCGTGTGGCTCAGTGGTTTAGTGCCGCCTTCGGCCCAGGGCATGATCCTGGAGACCCGGGATTGAGTCCCACATCGGGCTCCCTGCATGGAGCCTGCTTTTCCCTCTGCCTCTCTCCCTCTCCTCTCTGTGTTTCTCATGAATAAATAAATAAAATCTTAAAAAAAAAAAAAAAGAAGAGGGATTTAAAGGAAGGAAATCAGGTAGTGGTCCCTAAACTCCTCTCCACTGTAAAGAGAGTTACATATCTGAAGCTTTCAGTGGGAAAAGAAAAGTTAATCTGTGGTGAAATAGTTCTGGGCATGTAATTTCTAATTTTATCTGGTAGGAAGCCAATTTTCCTACTCCTTCCTACAAAATTAGCAAGTTTCCTTATAGAGTTTTATTAAGAAAACTATCACACTTAAAAAAAAAAAACTAAAACCTAACCATTCTTATATGAATTTGTCAATATAATTTAGTGTGCTATTTTCTTGTTTGAAGAATTGTCACCACTTGCTAATTTTTCTTTGATCTGTTTAACCAAAACACAAAAGAAAGCAGAACAAGGGCCCCTGGCTGCCATGGGCAGAAGAGCATGTAATCCTAGACGTTGGGGTTGTGGGTTCAAGCCCCATGTTGGGTATAGAGATTACTAAACAAACAAACAAACAAACAAAAACTTAAAAAAAAAAAGCAAAACAACAAAAAAACCTTTTGGTCAACATGAAGGCTTTTTCTCTAATTTGATCCATACCTTTGAATAAATAGGAAGTTTTTTACAGTCTTTCTGTGAATCAACAGTAGGAAATGACAGTGAGGTACAGTCAATTTTATTACAGCTCTGAAGTTTGAAGTCTGAGACATCAGAAACTGCATCCTTTAAATTAAGCAGTGCCTGCTGTCTCTGCTTTGGCAACTGATTAACAATTGGAGAATTGTCCTTGGACTGCAGTGAAGACCCAGAAGGCACTATATTCAAACAATGGTCCTGCTGTTTGCTCTTATTAACAGTGCTTGGGTTAACAATATTGGATTCTCTTTTATCATTTACAGTGTTTTCCTCTTCGCTTGAATCATCTGGTAAAATAATTCTAGATAATTTCTTTTTTGAACGTGCACAATTTTGTCTCATCTCCATTTGTTTTAGCTTTACTGCACGTCGGGTTTTATATTTTTTGCTCCCACTTGCAAAGCAATCTTCAGTTATTATGTTAAAATCAACACACACTTCTTCCTCACTTGATTGGCTTTTGTAAGACTCATCTTCATCAACACAAAAACTGTCTTCTAAGTAGGTTTCATCTTGCTCAGGAATCTATAGTAAAAATACCAGTTAGTACATTATAAATTCCTTTCATGAAATCAGTATGTATTTAACATATTCTTTTAAGTACATGAGATCTTTATGAATATTTCGCTTATCAATTCAGTCACTTGTGCTCAACTAACAGATACTATTCTTTATAGAAGAAAACAAGGAGACTGGGATTAAAAAAAAGAATGATTTACCCTCTAGAAATTTACAGCCCATTGTAGGTAGCCAGAAAAATAAACAATAATTTATAAACAATGTGGATGAGTGCTACATAACAAATACAATGGAAATATAGAGATATGAATGACCATATTACTGGCTGAATATTGGCAATTTATAAACAAAGACTAATGTGAAAATATCCATAAATGAAAAGTAATCTATAATTTTCAGAATATAACATCTTTATAAAAAAATATTTTTCGGGATGCCTGGATGGCTCAGTGGTTGAGCGTTAGGTCATGATCCCAGGGTCTGGGGATGGAGTCCCGCATCAGGCTCCCCAGAGGGAGCCTGCTTCTCCCTCTGCCTATGTCTCTCCCTCTCTCTCTCTCTGGCTCTCATGAATAAATAAATAAAATCTTAAAAGAATAATAATTTTCAAGGGAAATAAGAGCACAAATAAGAATTAAAAATTCAACACTTATGAGAAGTTCTATTCATTTTTAAACTTTCTTCTAATTAGAAAAAAATCCAATTAATATATTCTAATAGGCTCAACTTGAAGAAAGGATAATTTGATCAAATTAGGAATAAAAAGGATGCTGAGAATTCATATAGTCCACTTTCCTGACTCGGAGCGGAAATTACCCCAAATAGCTCTGACAGTCCAGTTTTAGAAACAACGTAGGTTTCATTTACAGGAACAGATTTCAACATTATCATCAGGAAATTCTCCACTATATTTCTATAGTTCATACCTGTGAGAAAATATTTATGTTGGTATGTTTCTTATGGACCATTTTATACCGATTGCTCATCAATGGACTGTGCAAAGATTTCATGTAAATAGCTCTCATTTCAGAATCTGTGTAAAGATAAAGAATTTCAAGTAGCAAAATTATTTAAATGAAACCTAGTAAAGTATTTAACTTTGACCTATTCCAAATTCATGTAATTCAAACCTTGTGGAATTATTTTACACAAAAAATATTTAATATGTGTTGAAACAAGTCTAAAAACAAACAAACAAAAAAAGTAAAGTTAGCTTTTGAAATCAGACCATCTAGTTGGATGATTACGAAAATTTATTTAAGCTCTTTGACTTAGCTATCTCTCCTCTGAAAATGAGCATTAAGACAGTGCCTTTTCATAAAAATAAATGTATATGAAGAACTTGAGGAATATAACTTATTTATAAAAAATAATGAATAGAACACAAGAAATCCAGGCAAAAAAAAAGAAACATATGCTTAAAAATATCAGAAGGCATAGCAAATAGTAAGTATGTTTCATAATTTTCAATTAAGCAAAAACTGGGAAACACAGGAGTTTTTTGTCTGCCTTTTTTATTTAAGGTTTTAATCAAAAATCAATTTTATTTTTGTCTCCCATTTTCCCTTACGTATTTTGGAGTGATTAACTTAAGGTTATGTTCAGAGATAACATTGCTAATTTCATGACCATAGCGCTTGGCACCAGGTGCATAATTTTCTATTTCCCTTATCTCCATTCCATAGCATAGCTATCGAATACTAGATATCTACCTGATTACCTATCCACTTCTTATTCATGCTAAATCCCTATACACTTAGTGACACCTTTACTTCTAGTTTCTTAGGAAAACTCAGAATCAAGGAGCTTTCAGAGAATTTTTGTTTGTTTCACAGATTTTTTTTTTTTTTTGGTATAATGTACATACAGTAAAATTCATCCTCCTTTACGGTACAGTTCCATCTTGACAAATCATTATAACAAACAATAACCTATTTGCTGTACCTATAGTTTTACCTCTCCCCAAATGTCATATAAATGAAAAACCAAAAAAAACTTTGAAATCCTACATATTTCAAATATACTCTGTCTAAAATGGGAGTTTCAGGGGCACCTGGCTGGCTCAATCAGAAGAGTATGCAACTCTTAATCTTGGAGTCATGAATTTGAGCCCCATGTTGGGTACAGAGTTCACCAAAGAAAATTAAAAACTTTAAAAAAAACTTTTTTAAATAAAATAAATGGAGTTGCTGATCTCCCTATTCTCCACCTTAAGGGCTCCACCTGCAGTCTGCCCAGTATCAGACAGCAACAACTATGTCCTTTCTGTTGCTCAAACCCACTGACTCCTCTTTTTCTCTCAAATCCATCAGAAAATCCTGTCTGCTATACATATCCAGAATCCAATCTTTCTCACCCTTGCACTGCTACCACCTTGGTAACCACCACTAGCATTCCTTAGATTACTGCAATCACCTTCTAAATAGTCTCTTCTCCCACCTTTGTTCCCCTGAAGGCCATTCTTGACACCAAAGCTAGAGAGATACTACTGCAATAAGTCAGACCAGCAGCTGGCTACTCATTACTTCTCTGCTCTCGCTTCCTACCACTCCGCTTCTCCATCATTCAATTCCAGTCACAGTGCTGTTCCGTAAACATGCTAGGCACACTCCTGCCTCAGGACATGTCAAGTGGTTGTTAACACCAGTCAACATGTTTGCACCAACATTCCCCACCAGATTATACTGTAAACCTCCAAAAGTCACCCCGTTAATGAACATCAAGAGCATAATACTAAGAATCCTTATTCGACAAATCATATCAGTATCAAGGACATAGTACCAAGAATTTAAGTCTCGAAGAACTTTTAAAGTAGAGCTTGGGAAAATTTGCTGTTTTAAATCACATCAGAGAGTACAAGAGCAGAATAAATGGCAAGATCTGTGAAAGATGAGAACACTGAGAAGCCCACTGGAATCTTTCCCATTTCTATCACAGCCAATCTGAATCATCTGCAATTAATATGTTGTACAGTAAGATCTGCTCAGGCATTGTTTGTGTCTCACCTGCTGTTAACAATCAGCAATGCTCAATTCCTCATCTCCTTCAAGTCTTTGATCAAATGTCACCTTCTCAATGAGGTCTGCCCCTAATTATCTTATTTATAATTATAGCTTGTCCATTATTAAAACCCAGAGCCCCTGTCACTCCAAATCCTCATCTTACTCATTTTTTTCATTTTTCTGTAAATTGTTCATTTCATACTCAATAACTTAGTAATTATGTTACACAAAATCACTTTGTCTCTTTCCATTCTTTGTCTCCATTCATATGTAAGCTTCATAAGGGCAGGGATTTTTGTCTACTTTGTTCACTGATACAGCTTTCCGAAGACCCTTACATACTACCAGCACACGGTAGTGAGTAAATACTTGTTAAATGAACATTTGACACTGAGCCAGCCTGTTCATTCTGGTGAGAAGTGATCAAACTAGCAGAAGCTTATAAACAATCACGTCCAAAAGAAAAAGCAAATATTACAGACTTTGAATGAAAGTGACCAAATATTTCACACATACCAAATTTACTTCCTTTTAAAGCCAAAGTTTTTTAAAACGACTAAAATATTTAAATATAAACACCTTAAAAGCACTGAAAATTAAAAGAAAAAGCATCATTATATCAATTACCATTTATTGCCTGTGAAAGTTGAGTTTCATCATTTAAGAAGTCAAGTAATGAGGAGTCTTGTTCATTTTCTGACTCATCATTTTCATCTGACGAAACATACTCTGCCTCTTGTTGGGAAAGTTCTGCTTCATCATCTAAAAACTTCCTACCTGCAAGCTGTGACAAATTAGAAAACATGGAGACACCCTTAAAAAAATCATTTATTTTTTTAAATAATTGGAAATACTTCTGTAAAATAAATTTTTTGCCAATGCTTTTATGACAAAAAAGAAAAAAACTACAAGAAGAAATGACAAAGTAGCACACCTATTTAAAATTTCTGATAATTCTACTAGGGGTAACATATACCACAAGTCAGCTTGTTAGCTTATTGAATGTTTCTTATTCATAAGCATAAAGTCTCTCGAGTCTTCTCGCTAATTAATTTTGCCAGAAAGAATATGGCACCACAAAAAGACTCTTCAGAAAAAAAAATGTGCTGAGAATTCTTTAATAAGGATTTGAGTACTGCATAGAGATAAGAAAAACAATATAAACTGTAAAAGTAAATATTCTGAAACTCCAGATTTGTTTCTGTATTTTGAGTCTTAAATTTTCAATACATTAAAATTTCGTCATTTAGTCATTTAAAATAACAATACTGAAAGAGTTTCAAAACACAAAAAAGAAATAAAACTATCATATGTTGTGATTTAAAAAAAAACTTTTTTTAAATTCCAGTAAAACAAGTAAAATTAGGGTCAAAATTTTTTAATTTTTATATTTTTTCTATGAAGAAATTATAGTGAGATATGTACTATGTAAAATCTAATTTTTCATTTATATATACAATAGTATATATTAATATATATACAGTATATATTTACATATATTCAAATAAGAAAATGAAAAAGGTTTACCTTAAAGTGACTCTGCTTCTTTCGGACTTTGATGCCTCTTTTTGAATTTCTGTTATAACCTCCAAAATCTTCTAATTGTGGATGTCCTTTGTGAAAATTCTCACTTTCATCACTAGATGATAATTCTAACTATATAATTCAATAAAATTCTTGCATAAGAAAATATATTCAAATTATATTTTAATGTATTTCTCATATGTTATTACTTTTATTTTCAATTTCTTTCTAAATAGTTGACCTAACATTATTTTGTTAGAAAAATAAAATACCCTCACAACTCAAGAGCCATGTTAAAAACACATAATACTTAAGAATTTAAAAGTCAGGGGTGCTAGGGTGGCTCAGCTGGTTAAGCATCTGCCTTCAGCTCAGGTCATGACCTCAGGGTCCTAGGATGGAGCCCTAGGTCAGGCTCCCTGTTCAGCAGGGAGTCTATTTCTCCCTTTCCTTCTTCTGCCTCCCCATGCTCTCTCAAATAAGTAAAATCTTTAAAAAAAAATTTTTTTAAGTCAGGTGATACTTAAGTACTAAAACACTAAATTAGGTAATATAATAAATTCATTCAATTTAGTTTTACATCAAATTTATTTGATGAGCATTTGTAGTTTTAGTATAACTATCTTCTTCAGAAGATCCTAAAGGGCTTTACAAAAATTAATTAAGTCTATAAATATAGCTATCAAAATCAGTCCAGGGAGGCACCTGGGTGGCTCAGTCGATTAAACGTCTGCCTTCAGCTCAGGTCATAATCCCAGGGTCCTGGGGTCGAGCCCTGAAGCAGGGCTCCCTGCTTAGCGGGGAGCCTGCTTCTCCCTCTCCCTCTGCCTGCCACTTTCCCAGCTTATGTGCTCGCTCTGTCAAATAAATAAATAAAATCTTAAAAAAAAAAAACACCAAATCAGTCCAAATGTACAGGAGTGCATTCAAACCAAGAAATCAGTAAAACTGTAACAGATTTTGACAATGAAGTCTATCACTTTATCTCTTACAAAATTATATAAAGCCAAAGAATAAAAAGTTCACTAAAATAATTTCAATTAACAGGAATAATTTTACTTTACTTCAGCATTATCAGTATTTTAATTCATTTATAATCAGTCAATTAGACATTCTAATTAAGGTAGCAAGTTAAAGCAATTTTTCTAGTAAAGTGTTATATAAGTAAACAAAGTGAATATGAATTGATTGCATTTTTTATTAAATTTGGAGTTTATCCTATATTGCATTAGAAAATTAAAAACCCCATGATTTCCTAATCTCATTATTTCCTACAATTACCAGCTTATAGCTGATAACAAATGAACCTCATTAGCCTACCCAAACTTCAGAATCAAATTCACCAATGCCTGCCAGACACTATCACTTCACTATTCCACAAAATCCTCAAACTCAAAACATATTCAACACTGAATATATCGTCTTTTTTTATCTTCTCTAAATTTGTGAGACATATTCCAAACAGTCCTACCCAAAAAAGAGACTCATCCTGAACTCCTTCCTTTCCTTCTTTCAAACCCATTCCATAAATAAATGAAAGAATAAAGCCTTCCAAAAACGGACCCTGATTTTCCTCCAATTTTATTTCTGGCAATCTTTGTCTTTACCATCCAATAATAAAGATGCTATTTCCCTGCTCTGTGCCATTCTTTAGGCTGCTTGCTCTGTTGGCAATGCTTTCCTCACCTGACTGCCACATATGCTTTAAGATTTAGCTGAGGTATTTATTATCTTCAAGAAACTTTCCGGGAAAAACCAAGGACAAAGCTAAGGGCTTATCATTTTTTATCATTTAACTTATTAAAAAATTATATTGAAATTATCTGTTTACTTATCTGTCTCTTTTAGATTGTAGGTGACTTAACACAGTACCAGGATATAATATTTATAGTAGTATCCCCAGCATCTTACACAGTTGATATGGAGTTGATATTTAGTGAAGTGCTGAAGCATACTTACTAAAGCAGGAGTAATTTTTAAAGAAGTATACATTGGAAATAGAAATTCCAATCACATAGAATTTACTACCTATTCTTGTGTTAAGCATATATGTGTTAGATTAAATATACCTACATTCACCTATACACATATTTTTCTTGTAATATTTACTCCAAAAGAATTTGAATTACTATACATTATCTATTATCTACTTACTCTGTTTGGAGGAACTCTGCGCTTTTTTACAGCCTGAAGTGGGGAATCAACTTCACTATTTTTCTGATCCTACACAAAGTAGATAATAGATGAAGGTTAAAAAAAAAATAGACTTAAGGTGGGGAGAAAAAAAACTTTACATGATCACATTATTGTGATTATTGAATGACTCACCTCAGGGGATTCTAAAACATTTCCTTTTGTTTTTTTAATTTTTCTGTGGCAAATCTCATCATCTTCACTTTCATTGCTTGTTAACTGTTCATCTATAATTTATTAAAAATGAATCGGGTCAATAGATTTGCTTATCCAATCACAACTATTTTATTGATGGGTACATTATTTAAAAAGAGTTTTTCAGAAGTTTGGCCAAAAAATTAGCATGAGACAAAAATAAAACAGTGCCAGTGAGGAAATTAAGAAATGATAACTTTTGCTAATAACCACATATTTGACTCAGATTCAATTTTACAAATTAGCTAAAGTAAGTAAAGTAGTCCAGGAGAGTGCAAAGTCTAATTTTATTAGTCAATGGTTCCAGAATTCATTTATATAATCTACTACCACTCTCTGCCCTTTGTGTGTTATTTTCACTCTCGTTGAAGGAGTGAAAGAAATGAAAATGCAAGCTACAAAACAATATCTGAAAAGATTCTTTTTTATATATGTACATACATATGTCTACATATATGTTTGTACACAAGTATGAGATAAAAATTGGTAAGATATTCCCCAAAATGTTGTAACTAGAATACATTCAAGGAGGTAATGCTAAAAACCAACATCTGATGTATAAAATCAAATATTTCAAATTTTCAGGTACTTTAACAAACCTCAATCTCTGTACTTTCATAAAATTCGGATTACAGACACCTTCCATGTCTTTAGGAAACCTTCATAAGAGCCCTGTGGTTGTTTCAAGGTATTTTCATAAATTCTTTGATACACCTCCCTTCAAAAACTGATCATAATTCCTCTCCCCTTGAGTATAGGCCATATTTAGTCACTTGTTTCTTTTCTTTTTTTTTAAGATTTTATTTATTTATTTATTTATTTATTTATTTATTTATTTATTCATGAGAGACACAGAGAAAGAGCCAGAGACACAGAGGGAGAAGCAGGCTCCCTGCAGGGAGCCGATGCAGTACTCGATCCCTGGACTGGGAACACTCCTGAAGCCAAAGGCAGACGCTCAACCACTGAGCCCCCCGGCATCCCAGTCACTTGTTTCTACCAAAAGAATATAATGGAAGTGAAGGTGGGTTATTTCAGAGTCTAGATCATAAAGGTTATTGAAGTCTATCCTTGCTCTCTGTCTTCCATTACTCACTTTGGAGGAAGTCAAATGCTATACTATAAAGACATAAGCTATCCTATAATGAGGCCCACATGAGAAGAAACCATGGCCACTTACTACCAGCAACAGGATCCTCCTTCAAGCCTTGAGATTAACTCCAGCCCTGGTCAAAATCTTGACTGCAACTTCATGAAATACCCTGAGTCAGAACAACACTACTAAGCCATTCTCAAATTCTTAGTCCCCAGAAACTGTGAAACAATGCATCTGTTATTTTAAGGCATTAAGCTTTGGGGATAATTTGTTGTACAGCAATAGATAAATAATACAGATTTTGGTACCCAGAGATAGGGAATTGCTATACCAGATTGTGGAAGTAGCTTTAGAACTAGAAAGTGGGCAGAAGCTGAAAGGACTGTTGAAGAGAGTTTTAATGAACGCTTGAAGAGCCTCAAAGGAATTGTTTATGGGAACAATCTGTAGGAAGATTAATGGCCATTGAGGAGGCTATGAATGGAGGCTTAAAGAAAAGTATGGAAATCTTACTAGAAATCAGAGGAATCAAAATCCTTTATGTAGTGCCAGAAAGCTTATCAACATCGCAGTAACATAAGAAGTAGGATAGGTATCTAATGAATGAAGGTGATCTAGCTAAAGAGATTTCTAGACAAAATGTTTATCTTCTTCTGCTTCTTTCTGCTAAAATAAAATGCAAGAGAGATAAATCAAAGAAAGAATTATTAAACATTTAAACAGTTGAGATGTATTAGTTTTGAAAATTCCCAGCTTCTCCAGTTGGCAAACAATATTAAATTAAGAAATCTTCCAGGCAAAGATCTAAATATTCTAAGGTGTCTTTCACAGATCCTCTTAAACAACAGGGCTTCCAAGAAGATTAAGGAACTATCTCCAGACATCTTAGAAGGAGCCCAAAGAAGAGAAGGAGCTATTCCAAAGGATTTATGAGCATGACTAGTATCTAATGGAATGAACCCCAATAAAATTGAGAGGGATGCCTGGGTAGCTCAGCGGTTGAGCTGCTGCTTTTCGCTCAGGGCATGATCCCAGTCCAGGGATTGAGTCCCGCATCAAGCTCCCTGCATGGAGCCTGCTTCTCCCTCTGTCGGTGTCTCTGCCTCTCTCTCTATGTCTCTCAGGAATAAATAAAATCTTTAAAAAAAAATTCAGAAGAGATGCACAAAGATTTACAAGAATTATATGGAAGAAACACAGCCAGCTACAACTACAGAAAGGGGCAAAGACAGACAATATCAAATGAAAAGAGGCCTTTAAAAATCCCCAGAAGAGGCATTTGGGTGGCTTAGTGGTTGAACATCTGCCTTTGGCTCAGGTCATGATACCGGGGTCCTGGTCCTCCCCAGGGGAGCCTGCTTCTCCTTCTGCCTATCTCTCTGGCTCTCTGTGTGTGTCTCTCATGAATAAATAACTAAAATCTTTAAAAAATAATAAAAAAAATAAAAATCCCCATAAAATAAAAATCCCCAAATTTTTACTAAAATGAATCCGCTGAGGAAATTCTGCTTCATGTTATGAAAAAGGACCAAGCCTCCAAAAGATGAAGCCAAGAACCATGGACGGTTATATCTAGGCTTTGAGTCCTCATCAAGGAACTTCCAATTTCTGCTCTGCTGCATTTTAGAATTTCTATGGACAGAGATTCCTGTGTGTCTCCCCTCACCACCACCACCCCATTTTTTAACAAGCCATCTTGGAAACAGATTTTCCATGCCCAGTCAAGTCTTCAGGTGACTGCAACCCCAGGTGAAATCTTCCTATAACCTGATGAGAAATCCTCAACCAGAACTACCTAGTTAAGCAACTCTCCAATTCGTAAACTACAGATAAATGCTATTTTAAGTCTCAGTAAGTTTGGGGTAGTAATTTTTTACGCAATAAATAACACAAAATCACACAATAAATTTCTCCTTATACTCTGTGCCAAAAAAAAAAAAAAAAAAACCTACCCAAATAAACTTAAATCCTTTTTACAGATGAGCACTGTATAATCAACCAGTTTTGTTTGTTTTCATTACCTTCTAAGGAATTTAGAGTTAAATGCAAGGCTCAGGGGAATCCCTGGGTGGCTCAGCAGTTTGGCACCTGCCTTCGGGCCAGGGTGTGATCCTGGAGTCCCAGGATCGAGTCCCACATCAGGCTCCCTGTGTGGAGCCTGCTTCTCCCTCTGCCTATGTCTCTGCCTCTCTCTCTCTCTCTCTCTCTCTCTCTCATGAATAAATAAATAATCTTTAAAAAAAAAAAAAATGCAAGGCTCAGGTATAGTAACCAACTCATGGTTTTCCCAAACCTTTCCAGGAGGTTTTCACTTTCAACTGCTTTAGTGGCACTTTAATGAACTGTTATTGTATAAATATAACACGGCAAATGATCTTAAATCTTCTATTTCAATTAGGCAAAATAAAAAAATACTAAATATGAATAAGTCATGGGAATAAAAACTACAGCACAGGGAATATATAGTCAATGCTATATAAATAGAGTTGTATGGTGACAGATGGTAGTTATTACTCCTGAGCATAGTAAAGAAATGTTGTGTCATTAGGTTGTATATCTGAAATTAATGGAACATTGTATATCAACTATACTCAAAAAAATACTAAATATTCCCTAATAATTATATATTCATAATTATATTGCCCATGGTTAGTAGTTAAGTATAATGCTAGAAGTTTTAATGCAAATCTGACAAAAGATGGAAAAATGATCTCGCCCATGAACAGACTTAATATAAAGATGTTAAAGCAAATATTGGAGCCTCAGCTCATGGGTAACATAAACTTAGTAAAACATATTTCCTGAACTTACTTTCAATAAGATTTTTATCTTAAATAAAACATTCATAAATCATGTCTTTGATACCAAAGAGAATAGCATTATAAAAAGACTTACAGAGCAAACTAATTTTATCCTACAACTACTCTTTTACTTAACCATAAGGAATAAAATTAATAAATGGCCTGATATAATAATCTATACATAGAGTTGAGTCCTATCGCAGTACTTAAGGATACTTAAGTCATTTTAATACCAAACACCTAGCACTACATTTTCTAGTTTTTCTGTAATTGTGTAGAATTAGATCATAGAAATCAAGAGATTCCTCTGGAACTTCTGTGATCTTGTCTCAATCCTCCAAATAGTCTTGCTTCTCAACTTTTTTTTCCCCCAACTATTTTGCTATGTAAATCTTCAACTTTGTACTATTCCCTCCAAATCTTACACTTCCCTTTTTCCCATTGTTTTATTTATAACATCCAAATTCCCTATTATTTTCAACATATTCAAATTGTAAATATTCCTGAAGAGCCAAAATTAAAATCTACATTAAAAATTCTACATTTCCAAAAAAAAAAAAAAAAAAAAATTCTACATTTCCAATCTCATGCAATTCAAAATTCTGTCATCTTCTGAAGCTCCTAAATATCCACTACCTTTTTTATTTGGTAGTTATTTACACATTTTACTGGTATCTTTTTAAATGTATATGTCACACAATTGTTTAGGTTTTACAGTTAAGGGCCAAGGACAAATTGATATTTTAGTGTCTAGCATACTTTTCCCATGGTATGCATGCTAAAAATATATGTAGATAAATATTTTATCAGTAAGCATCAACTAAAGAAATGCATAATACATCAATTATCCAATTCAATACACCAAATACGGAGACATAACATTCTGAAAAATTACAGAAGCTTATTTAGAGTAATTATTCCAGAAAGATTTAGGTGTTTTATTAAGATGGAATCTTACCTTTAGCAGGATGATAGGACTGAAGAAAATTGATTTCTTCCCTGCTTTTAGCCTTTTCTACATGAAGTCCTGAGTCAACAAAAGTTGAATTCAATGTTTCTTTGAAACTCTGTAGATCTACTTTTCCTTTATTAGAATCTGGTGTCCTAGGCACTTCCTTTCTATTCTTAGAAAATGAGTTCAATGTGTTTGATTCAGAAAGTGGTGTACTCATAACTTTTTCTCCTACTGGCAAAGAAAATTGAGAATACCCTGGAGACATAAATTCTTTATTTTTTGCTGCACTCTGTGGAAAATGTGCAAAACTTGGACTCCACTTATCTTCACTTGATGGGATAGTAATAGTTCTACTTGTAAAACCAGCAACATGATCTTGTGGTATTACTGCTTGATTCGAAACATAATGTGCATCATTGGTCTCCTTAATATGTAAACACCTTCCAGAAAGATCATCTAAAAATTTATTATTTGTATCTGATGCATGTCCTAATATTTCATCATCAGAATCTGGACTACAAAATCCTAAATCAAATGTAACAGAAAATAAATCCTTAGAGCAGTCAAAAACATATTCATCATTCTTCAGTTTTTCCTTATATATCCCTCTCATATCTTCATGAGATTTCCAACTATTAGTATCACAGATAATTTGGTCTTGGAGTTGAGGATTTCTATCTAACAAAAGTTCATCAGAAATTAAGAACTGAGAGTCCAGTGCCATTTCACTTACAGCAGTTTTGCCTGACACACCTGAAGATTTATATTTATTGTTCGAGGGAGAAAGGCTCAGGTCAAACTCTGTATTAAGATCTTTGAATAGTGGTAAACTCTTATTTTGATCAGTGAACAATACTGGAAGGCCACTGTTACCCGTATCACAATTCTTTTCTTCAACTAAACACTTTGGAGGGCCTATGTTTATTTGAATATGATTGCTGGATACTAAATTTTCATTTTTATTATCTTTCTGTACTTTATCAACATAGTCATAGAAACCTGGCTCATCAGAAATCTTATCATTAGTTGCATTATAAAAGCAACTTTTTTCAGAAGGATGATTAATAAATTTAAGCGAATTCAATTCTAAATCCTGTTGAGAATTTACAGGTGAGTATGACATCAAACAAGTAGATTTATCATTTTGTAAATACTCATTGTAGGATAGGAAAGGCAAATGATCAAGTTTACAACACTCAGCAATTTCATATTCCAAATTTGAGAGTCCAGAGAGAGGTGGAGGAGAATGAGATAAAAATCTCTCTACATTAGCTAATACCTCTTTTGTTAATGAATGACAATTATAAAATTGATCATCTGTTTTAGCTATACAAAGCTCTTCCTCAAATGGAAGAAATAAGCTAGATGAACTGTATTTCTCATCAGTGAAACTGTTATAACCAGAATCTAAAAAATTTCCAGCAAATGAACTAGATTCATTTGTGAATTGACATTCCATTAATTCATGTGGCTGATTAACATTTTCATTGACAGCACATATGGCAGCAGCAACTTCATCTGTATTTGATGCTCTTTTATCATTTAGTCGGTCTACCTGAGAAATATTTTCAACAGTAGTACTGCCATCAGTATCTAAAGAATTCATAACAGTATCATTATTTTCTTTCATAGGCTGATCTTTTTTCAATTCTTTAGAGGCTTTTTTCTTTAGAGAAGCAATTTTAGCAGGTTTGACATGAGTTTGTTTAAAAATTTCAGCACATTCTTCATCAGATTCTGTCATTAAGAATGAACTGCCTTGATTTATATTCCCTAAAAATGAAGATTTCTTGTTACTAGTAAAAGTACCATTGGCAAGAGGATTATATTCATTCCTGGGAGCACTGAATGTTGAGCTAACATCTTCCATTTTTAAGTAAGATTTAAGTTCCAATTCATAGCTGCATTCTCCCTAGAAAGAAGGAAAATAAAAAAGTCACAGGAAACAAGAGCCATTATTAAAAAATGAATTTTATTTTATGTTAGAATATTTTCTAAACAGTATTACATTACTCAAATTATTTTCTTTTATAACTTAAAAATCACTCTTTTCTTAAGACTTTATTTATTTGAGAGAGAGAGTGCAAGAGTGCACATGAGGGGGGTGCAAAAGGAGAGGAGAGAGAGAATCCCAAGTACACTACATGCTGAGTGCAGAGCCTGAGGCAGGGCCCACTCACTACCCTGAGATCATGACCTGAGCTGAAACTAAGAGTTGGATGCTTAATAGACTGAGCCACCCAGGCACTCCTAACTTAAAAAAGTTATTCTAATAAACAAAATTATAAATGACACTACTCTGTAATTATCATAATTTATCTTTAGTCAGTTATTTCTGTATCCTCAGAACTTAATATATGAAAGACCCATGATAACTATTTGCAGAAAGAACAAATTTAATAAATAATAAAATATTATTATAGGGGTACCTGGGTGGCTTAGTTGGTTGAGCATCCAACTCTTGGTTTTGGCTAGCCCGGCATCAGGCTCTACACTCAAGTGAGAGACTGCTTCTCCTTTCCCTCTTCCTCTGCCCCTCCCCCCAAGTCTCACTCACTCACTCTCTCAAATAAATAACTCTTCAAAAACAAAAAGATTATATGCACTGTTCTTCACTTCTAACATTTAATTGAGCAATTATTCTAACTTTTTTTTTAAGATTTTATTTATTTATTCATGAGAGACAGAGAGAGAGAGAGAGAGAGAGAGAGGCAGAGACACAGGTAGAGGGAGAAGCAGGCTCCATGCAGGGAGCCCAATGTGGGACTTGATCCCAGGTCTCCAGGATCAGGCCCTGGGCTGAAGGCAGGCGCTAAACTGCTGAGCCACCCAAGGATCCCCTATTCTAACTTCCTAAAAATAGATATTAAGTAATTAATATATATAAATGAAAACCAAACAAATATGTTAAATTTACCCTCTTGATAAAGGTAAACTAAGAACAACTTTTAGAACATCTGAAATAAGTATATCTATATATCCATCAGGCCATAAACTGGAATATACTATTTTTAACAAATTTCCCAACCAAGAATTCTTAAGGTAAATTTCTTTTTTTTTTAAGATTTATTTATTTATTTGAGAGAGAGTGAGTACGCACTCGCACATGCATAAGCATAGCGGGGGTGGGGAGGGAGGCAGAGGGAGAGTCTTAAGCAGACCCCATGCCACATTCAGAGCCTGAAGCAGAGTTGATCTCATGACCCTGAAATCACGACCTGAGCTAAAACTAAGAGTCAGATGCTTAACCAATGGCACCACCCAGATGCCCTTGAAACTCTTACAGTAAATTTCTAAATTTTTCTTATCTCTAAATCTAAAGTCCCAGGGAATCCCTGGGTGGCTCAGTGGCTTAGTGCCTGCCTTTGGCCCAGGGTGTGATCCTGGAGCCCCGGGATCAAGTACCACATCGGGTTCCCTGCATGGAGCCTGCTTCTCCCTCTGCCTGTGTCTCTGCCTCTCTCTCTCTCTGTCTGTCTCTCTCTCTGTGCCTCTCATTGATAAATAAAATATAAATAAATAAATAAATAAATAAATAATAGATAGATAGATAGATAGATAGATAGACAAATAGATAGATAAATAAATCTAAAGTCCTCCCGAAGTCTGACATATCTTCCTCTCTTCTCCCTAAGAGGCTACTTTAGTCAGTATTCCTCTACTATTCAGAGACTTAAGTAGTAATGAATACAATAAGTATTAATTTCCATAGGTTTTTCTGGGATCTACAACTATTTATATATATTTATGAAAAATAGGTAATAATAAAAATGGCAGCTACAATCTACTGAGTGTGCCAGTTACTAATCTAAATGCTCTACACATATTAAGTCACTTAATTCTTGCAAAAATCCTATGAAGAAAGTATTATCATTGTTCCTATTTTACAGATGAAACTGAGGCCCTAAGAGGTTTAGTAACTTACAGATACATGATTAGTAAGAGGGAGACCTGGGATTCTAACCACACATTTTAGATTTCATACTCACAGAAGGTTCATCATTCTGATTCTCTCAGGGAAGAATAATCAAGAAACTGCTCAAAGAATCAATAATTTTCTAAACTATCATCAGGATACAAGAGACATACCAAATGACCTATGTGATGGAAAATATTTCAATAAATAGCAATCTAATGAGAATCCTAAATTAGCTTTACTAATAGTTTGTAAAAAGTATATTAAAATTTATTTTGGTTTATCTATGTCGACAGTTGATATTCTTCTAATTAAGTCTACTTTGTCACCTAAGGCAGAAAACTTGTTCCCTATTGAGATCACAAGGAACGTTTTTAAAAAAATAAAATATTCTAACTATAATTATTTCTATTAAATACTTGTTTCTTATAATAATGACTTCAAATTAAGAAGAATAGGGGCATCCGGATGGCTCAGTTAAGTGATCAGCTCTTGATTTGACTCAGGTTGTGATCTCAGAGTTGTGGGATTGAGCCAACACCAGGCTCTGCACTCCTGGGGGGTCTGCTTGAGATTCTCTCTCTCTCTCTCTCTCTCTCTCTCTCTATTTTCCCTTTGCCCCTCTCCCCAGTGAAGCACACACTCTCTCTCTCAAATAAATGAATAAGTCATTAAAAAATTAAGAATACCAAATTTTCTAGTTTCACCATCATACCAGCAAAAGAAAGTTACAATAAAACTCTACCTCTTCATGTCTCATTCCTTCTATCATTTGCATAATACTTATAAAATGGTGGCATCGATCTGAATGGTCAACTTGATACGTAGGAAAAGGATGATCCTGCCACACTCTCCATTCAGAAAGAGAGAGTTGATGAATTCCAATGGTTGGTTCTTCATTCTTGATTAATGATTTTAAAAATAATAGAAATGATAAATATACATACTCAGATTCCATAAACTGATTAAAAAAACAATACACAGATAATAAGCCTAACATAAATAATCTGAATTTGGGTATTTTCAACTAAAATCTCAGGAAAATAAAGAAAATAATTTTATAAAGTACAAAAATGACCTTTGAAATATATTTTGAAAGTAACTATCATTTGAATTGTATTTGGTTATATTCCAATTTATATAGTTCCATGTTAAGAGCAAAGATTTAAGAAAATGTGTGGTTTCAAAAGTACTATTTTGCTAGATTTATATCCTATATTCTAATAAGGACACATTCATAACCTCTCAGTGATAAAGATTCCAATTTTTTCATGCTGCCATTCCTTACTTTCCCTGGTAATAAAAAATATATATAAAATCTAAATAGCCATATTTCAAGCCCTATAAATCTTCTAAGAGGAATCTTTCCTGAGGTTGTTTCCCCAGCTCTCTAGGCATGCATATAACCTTTGACAATTCTCTTGCCTTTTATTAAGTTCACCAATAATTTGTTCATAAGTCAAATAACAACACCCAATATAAAGTTCTATACAGTTTCAAAGAAAAAGTTTGTACAAAGACGCTCATGACAGTATAATTTTACATTAGTAACACTGAAAAGAATTCCAAAACATAACAGGAAAATAGTCAAACAAACCATGGTATACTGCAGAGTAACATAATAATCATGTAAATTATGCCTATATGGAAATGCTCATACAGTAGAAAGTAATAGAAAAAAAGCAAACATTATGCATTACAGT
Source organism: Canis lupus dingo (assembly GCF_003254725.2). Classification (NCBI taxonomy): domain Eukaryota; kingdom Metazoa; phylum Chordata; class Mammalia; order Carnivora; family Canidae; genus Canis; species Canis lupus. The sequence goes on along the minus strand of NC_064250.1, from coordinate 22,651,973 downwards.
CAAGTAAAAATATATACACAATAAAGAATATAAGAAGAAAATTAAAAGTTCTACAAACTTAGACTTTACTATTCTTTTTAAACTGTTTACATTCTTAATTTTTTAAGCAAACTGACATTCTGATCATGAACATTCTCTCTACTCCCAAAGCTATTGCATAAACCCTATAAGGAGTTATCTGAAAACATGTTCAACTTACTGGTGTGTTTTCTTCATTTTCTAAAGATAAAAACTGAACTTGAGGCAATGTTATTTCCTTAATTTCATCAGTGTCTCTTAACCTATAACGTCTGTTCCATAATTTAAATTCTTCTGCTGATAAGAACCAATCTTTCTTTGAATTACTTTGCTTCATTCCTAGAAGTTGAAAGTAATTGAAAAGAAGTTTAAAAAAATCTACTAAGCAAACACAATACATACAACACCAACTTAAACTCTCCATCTGTTTATATCTATTCATCTTTGCTAAACCACTGATTCTATTCCTTAAAACTAGTATTCTTCACATAATCATTCACTTCCTGCTTCTATATATCTTCTAAATTTTTCTCACATCTTTGAAAGTAATAGTATAGCCTCCTGTTCAGGTGATCACCTTCCATATTGACTTCATTAATATAACAGAGCCAGGTAGCTAGGCTCTCAATCCTGGTTTCTTTTGGACTCTCTCCATGCTGTGTCTAAGACTTGGCACAAAAGTCAAAAAACTTACTATGAAAACTGGATGATACCATCATTTTTATCTGAAAGACTATCTGAAACTTGGATGGGGTGGGGAAGATGTCAAGACTAAAAAGGGGTTTTAACTTAAATCTTAAATGGCTGGGGAGAGAAGGCAGATAGAGATAGAGAGAAAAGCCCTACTACTTTAAAAACTAACAAGAATCGGGGATCCCTGAGTGGCTCAGTGGTTCAACGCCTGCCTTTGGCCCAGAGCACGATCCTGGAGTCCCGGGATCAAGTCCCACGTCTGGCTCCCGGCATGGAGCCTGCTTCTCTCTCCTCCTGTGTCTCTCCCTCTCTCTCTCTTTCTAGGTTTACCATAAATAAATAAATAGATAGATAGATAGATAGATAGATAGACAGACAGATAGATAGAATAAAATGTTGAGCATATTAAAAAAAACTAACAAGAATCTAAACAAAACAAAACAATAATATACTTTTTTTTATAAAAAGTATACTAAGTTAAACCCTTTCTGACTTCCATAATCTCAATTCAGGAAAATAATCATCAAACTGAAAAAGGATAAACAGTGTAAAGTAGGAACTCTGGTCCCATACAGATGAAGGCAAGAAAAAAAAAAATCAGAGACTACTGAATCAGGAAACTTCTGTCTTAGCTCTGAGTTAAGGGAAAGAACATTAACAAATTTAAGTGAATCCAAAGCAAGTGACTAGGCGGGAAAGGACCTTGAAACTTCCTGGTATGAAAACCAGTGAGACTAATAGTAAAACTTGAGAGGTATTGTGTTCAAATATATAAAGAACTGCTACATAGGTAATCAAAGGATCAAAACCATTCTTTGTATCTAAAAGATAAAACTAAATCAATGAGGAAAAGGTAGAAAGATTTTTTTTTTTTTTTTAGAAAGCATTTTTAACATAAGAAGGAACCTTCTTCTAAATAGGGCTTCTACATAGGGAATAAACCTTTATAATGAAATACAACTTCCATTAACAGATACTCAAGTTGAGGCTGGATATGCATTTAACAAGAATGCTAAATGCAGACCAAAACCACAATGAAACATTATGACGTACCTGTTAGGATGCCTCCTATCAAAAAAGTTAAAACAAAATGAGTGTTGGTGAGGACACAGAGAAATTTAAATCCCTATACACTGTTGGTGTAGTAGTAGAGTGGTACAGCCATTAATAGAAAACAGCATGCAGGTTCCTCAAAAAATTAAAAAAAGAACTACCATAGGATTTCTTTGAATAAAGACAACTAAGCTAACACAAATGGCTACCTCAATTACAAGGTGATTTGGGGATGAACTATGAAAAAATATACAGCAAAAAGGTGCTATCCTCTCATTGTAGGACAGATTATATTAATCTTGAGAATATGTATGTAAAGAATCATAACTGCCTGGAGGGATGTATAGGGTTGAATTTGTGTCTTAGTATTATCTTAGTGAACTGTCTATGTTCACTGTTCACTGCATCAGTGCTTATTTGAAAGAAAAACTGTTTTCTTTCTTTGCAACACTTGGTAAAGAGGATTTTCTGGGTTGGTAGGACATTTTTCATTTTCTCAACACTGATTTTCTCACTCTGTTCTGTCATTGTCTCCTTCCCTTTGCCACAGGAATAATCTCTTATCTTTTCCAAGACCTATAACATCCTAGAATGTACCTTAAGTTTCTCAAAAAGGAAGTATATCAACATATGGCCTACTAACTAACAACAGGAAAAAAATACATAGCTTAAAAGCAAAGGTTTTTTATTTACCATTCTTATAGGAAAAGTTAGAGGACTTCCGCTGCAAGTTCCAAGGCTTCTCTGGTTCATAGGCAGCACAAGTGATAAACATTTTGTGTAATTCTGGGTTGATTCCATCAGGAACCATTCGTGGACTTCCTTGGTAAAAATGAAGAACTTGCCTGTTACCTGAAATTGCTTTATAAATACTTCTTTTGTTGGACTGACTTTGATTATAAGTCTGCAAAGACAAATGTCAAATTACATTATTTCTACAATAATCACTTAGCCATAATAAGAAGTTATTATATTTATTTGGATTTACTATAAACAGTAAATTATACTATGATCCACTTAAATACTGAGAATACCCATTACCTTGAACTTGAGGCCTTTTCAATTAACATTTGAAAATCAGTTCAAAATCTAGTATTATAAAAGCCTACCTTCATAACTATATTGCACAAAGGAAATCTTTTATTTGGAATCTTTCTATTTTTGAATAAGGTAAATATTTATATATAAGCGTAAATTGCTTTAAAAAAAATACTATTGCTATATTCCAGCTTGTTACTTCATCTCTCTATACTTCAATTTTCTTTACTGTATATAAGAAAGGCATTATCCCCCATACAGAATTAAATGAAATAATGCATCTGACGCACTTAGAACTACTGCCCAGCAGAGTAGGTACTCATTAAATGTGGGTCATTATGACTATCTTACAGATAAGAAAACTAACATCCTGGGGTGCCTGGGTGGCTCAGGCAGTTAAGTGTCTGCCTTCGGGTCAGGTCATGATCCCAGAGTCCTGGGATCGAGCCCCCACATCAGATTCCTGCTTAGAAGAAAACCTGCCTCTCCCTCTCCTGCTCCCTCTGCTTGTGCTCTCTCTTTCTGTCAAATAAATAAATAGAATCTTGAAAGGTAAATGCTTAACCAACTGAGCCACCCAGCACCCCGCTGGCACATATTATTCTTGGTTGGTTGGTTGGTTGGTTGGTTGGTTGATTGATTGGTTTAAGCAATTCTTTAAAGTGTAAAAACCATTCTCAGTTCACTGTATTAATAAATAAAAGAAAAAACTAAACTAAAAACAAAACACAGGTCTTAGAAGCACAGGGAAATAGTAAAACAAACTAATGCGTATTGATTTTGGTAGTTAGGTGTCTCTAAATTAATACTGAAGTACAGTATTTTATATGGATAAAAATGACAAAACTGAACCCAGTTAAAAATTCTCCTAATTACAAGAAAAGAATACTCTGAATCTATTACAAAGTGGGGACAAAACATCAACCAAAATCTACAGATTGTTAGGACTTTTTTTTTTTTTTTAGATTTTATTTATTTATTCACGAGAAACCGAGACAGGCAGACATAGGCAGAGGGAGAAGCAGACTCCTCATGAGGAGCCTGATGTGGGATTTGATCGCAGGGCCCTGGGATCACAACCTGAGCCAAAGGCGGACTCTCAACCACTGAGCCACCCAGGTGCCTGACTGTTTGGACTTTGAATGTTAAGAGATTGCTATTTATCTTAAGCTATATTTCCCAAATTTTAATTATCAAATTCTGTTTCTATAAGTCTACTTACACGTTCTTCTCGTCCTTCAGCAAGGATAACAACAATTCTGCCTTTACGTTTGCGGCCAGTTCTGCCCATTCGTTGTACAAGACGAATTGGGCTCTTCTGGGCATCAAAACATATTATAAGATCAACTTCTCCTATATCCAAACCTTCTTCACCAACACAAGTAGAAACCAATGTATTATAACCACCACTACGAAACTGTTTCACAACCTAAAATAAAAATGATATAAAAATAAACAGATACAAATGTTAGAGACTTGTAGATCAAAGCACATTTTTCCCACTCACCCCAAAATGGTGAAATCAGATTACAAATCAGAATCTAGGATGCTGGGCAGCCCGGGTGGCTTAGTAGCTTAGCACTGCCTTCAGCCCAGGGCCTGATCCTGGAGACCCAGGATCAAGTCCCACATCAGGCTCCCTGCATGGAGCCTGCTTCTCTCTCTGCCTGTGTCTCTGCCTCTCTCTCTCTCTCTCTCTCTCTGTGTGTGTGTGTGTGTGTGTCATGAATAAATAAATAAAATCTTAAAAAAAAAAAAAAAAGAATCTAGGATGCTATGGAATAGGAAAAGAAGTGACAAAATGGCGATATAAACCAAAACAGACCATAGTAAAATGCAAAGGACAGTCCTAATGTCTTTGCTTTCATAATCACTGTGATGCCAAAAAGGTTTCCTAAATTTACACATAAATGAGAAACCCCAAATATTATTTAGTGTCACTAAAGGGCTATGGGCAGGTAAACGGACCAGAGCAATTACTGCTTATCATATCCTAGACCTAAATTTATTGTTAGGTCTATCTGAAGTAAAAATTTTATTACTCCTAAAATTTTTATCTAACCTTTTATACTGCCATTCCAAAAAAGGATAGCAGAATATGCCACCCCAAAATATGACTGTGGGAGATTAGGACACACTGCCCCAAAATATGCTACTTTGATATATTGGTTATTTTGAACTATGTATACAAGTGAAAAACAGCAAAAGCAGAGAAAGACTTCCTCTCCCATTATCTGTCCAAAAACAGGAGGAATTCAATTGTCATAAATCCCTTTCCTCGGATTTTCATCAACCAGAAAAAACGGACTCATCACAGGACCCTAAAAGTCATCCCTACAACCAGACAAACTTGGTCACAAACTGTCACACTTCCCATCTATTCTTCTAAGAACTCATTCATCTTTCCCAAAAATCAATTACTCTCTCTCCTAAGAACTAAGAAGCCTACGTTCCTCCTCTTTTTTCTCTACTACTATGGTATTTAATTCTGAATTCTAAGCCACCATAGGAAGTTACTCCTTTTTCCCTGCATATCTTCCATGTATAACATAAGGTATACATGTTAACAAACTTCAAGATTTATATATTCCACTGTTTAACATCTCTACTTGATGTTTAAAACAATGCTATTCAAAGTGTAATTCACGAATTATTTATAACTGGTGTGGTTCAAACTGTTTATTAGCCAACAACAGCATAAGTACAAAAATTAAGAGTAGATATTTAGAAACTTGGTAGAGTAATATTATATTTGCTGGCTTTAGTAATAAAAAACTTGGCCGTAAAAAAAAAAAAAAAAAAAAACTTGGCCGTGAACATTGTTTTCATTAATTTTACTTTTTTAAATAATTCATTATTGTTGTATTGTTCAAAAGTATCTGTGTGACATAAGAGGAAGTAAACTAGTCCTCTATCAATTTTCATAGTCAGGAAAACACTAATTTCATAGGCATGCCAAAGTTAACTCATCCAGAACCAAGCTCCTGATATTTCTCTCCAAACCCTGCTTTTCTTTCAATCTATCTTCATTAATAGCAGCTCTTTTCAGTTTTTGTAGGCCAAATTCCTGGAGTCATCCTTCACATTCCTCAGTCTCATACCCCACTATAATCTATCAATAAATTCCTTCAGCTTCACCTTCAAAATATATCCAGAATCCAACCATTTCTCACAATTTTCCCTGCTACCACTCTAGTCTAAGCCACCATCTTCTTTAGATTGGTATTATAAGACTTCCAATTGGTCTTCCTGTTTCCACCCTTAGTCGCCTAAACTTTATTAAGATAGCAACTGTGCGATTCTTTTAAAATATGAACCAGGTCATGCCCCTCCTCTGTTTCAAACTCTCCAAGGGCTTCTTTTCCCATCCCACTTATAATACAAGCTAAAGTTATTAAAATGGAAACAGCTCATTTACATCACTGGACAGATCATCTAAACAGAAAAATAAATAAGGAAGTGGCTTTGAATGACACATGAGATCAGATGGAATTAACAAATATATTCAAAACATCCCATTCTAAAACAGAATACACACTCTTTTCAAGTGCACATGGAACATTCTCCAGAAGAGATCACATATTAGATCAAAAAGAGGCCTCAACAGGTGCACCCAGGTGACTTAGTTAAGCATCTGTCTTTGGCTCAGGTCATGATCCCAGAGTCCTGAGATGAAGCCAGGAGTCTGGCTCCCTAGTCAGCTGGCAGTTTGCTTCTCCCTTTCCCCCCACACCATTCACCACTCATGCTCTCTCTTGCCCTCTTTCTCTCTCAAATAAACAGATAAAATCTTATAAAAAAAGAAAAGAGAAAGATATCAACAAACACAAAAATAATGAAAGCATACCACACACCTTTTCTGACCACAATGCTTTATGAAACTAGAAGTCAATCAGAAGAAAAAAATCTGGAAAGAGCACAAATACATGGAGATTAAACAACATGCTACTAGACAATGAGTGGATCAACCAAGAAATCAAAGAAAAAAAAAACAGAAAAACAAAAGAAAATGAAAACACAATGAACAGTCTAAAATCTTTAGGATGCAACAAAAGCAATCATAAGAGAGAAGTACATACCAATAGAGGCCTACCTCAAAAAGCAAAAAAAATCTTATATAAACAATCTAACCTGGGACACCTGGGTGGCTCATCTGTCTTCGACTCAGGGCATGATCCTGGAGTTCCCGGATCGGATCGAGTACCACATCAGGCTCCCTGCATGGAGCCTGCTTCTCCCTCTGCCTATGTCTCTGCCTCTCTCTTTCTCTCTCTCTCTCTCTCTCTGTGTCTCTCATGAATGAATAAATAAAATCTTAAAAAAAATAAAACATAAAAATAAGTAAACAATCTAGCCTTACAACTAAAGGAGCTAGTAAAAGAACAACATAAGAAGGCTAAAGCCTGTAGAAGGAAAGAAAGAATAAAGATTAGAGCAGAAATAAATGTATAGAAACGAAAAAAAAAAAAAAATTAGATCAATGAAACCAGGAGCTGTTTCCTCGAAAAAAATCAATAAATGTGAGAAACTTCTAGCCAGACTTAACAAAAAGAGAAAAGGCGGGATCCCTGGGTGGCGCAGCGGTTTAGCGCCTGCCTTTGGCCCAGGGCATGATCCTGGAGACCCGGGATCGAATCCCACGTCGGGCTCCTGGTGCATGGAGCCTGCTTCTCCCTCTGCCTGTGTCTCTGCCTCTCTCTTTGCTCTCTCTGAATGAATAAATAAATAAATCTTTAAAAAAAAAAAAAGAGAAAAGGCCCCCCAAAAAAGTCATGAATAAAAGAGAATAACAACCAACACCACAGAAATACAAGCAATTATAAGAGAGTATTATGCAAAACTAATGCCAACAAATTGGACAACTTGCAAGAAATGGATAAATTCCCAGAAACATATAAACTACCAAAACTGAAACAGGAAGAAACAGAAAACTTGAGCAGACCAACCAATAACCACCAAAGACACTGAATCAGTAATCGACAATCTCCCAAGATATAAAAGTCAAGAGCCAGAAGCCTTCACAGGCAAATTCTACCTGTGAATACCTAAAGAGGTGAATACCTATTTAAAGAAAAGTGAATACCTATTCTTCTCAAACTATTCCAAAAATAGAAAAGGAAGGAAAATTTCTAAATTCATTCTAAGAGGCCAGCATTACCTTGATACTAAAACCAGATAAAGACTCCACTAAAAAGGAGTCCTGCAGACCAATATCCGTGATAAACATGGATGCAAAAATTCTCAACAAAAAATTAGCAAACAAAATCCAAAAATACTTTTAGGGCATCTGGGTGGCTCAGTGGTTGAGTGTCTGCCTTTGGCTCAGGTCGTGATCCCGGGGTCCTAGGATCGAGTCCTCCCTGCATGGAGCCTGCTTCTCCCTCTGCCTATATCTCTGCCTCTCCCTCTGTGTCTCTCATGAATAAATAAATAAAATCTTAAAAAAAATTAAAAAAAACTTTAAAAAAATCATTCACCATGATCAAGTGGGATTTATTCCTGGGTTGCCAGAGTGTTTCAATATTCACAAATCAATCAATACAATACACTACATTACTGAAAGAAAGGATAAGAAGCATATAATCCTTTCAACAATTGTATAAGAAACATTTGAACTGAGAGCTTTTCCCCTAAGGTCAGGAACACAGCAGGAATGTCCACTATTACCACTGCTATTCAACATAGTATTAGAAGTCCTAGCCTTAGCAATTAGACAACAAAAAGAAATAAAAGTCATCTGAATCAGCAAAGAAGTCAAATTCTCACTCTTTGCCGATGACATGATATTCTATATGGAAAACTCAAAAACTACACCCCAAAACTGCTAGAACTCATACAGGAATTCAACTCATACAGGAATTCAGCAAGGTGGCAAGATATAAAATCAATGCACAGAAACCAGTTGAGTTTTTATACACTAACAATGAGACAGAAGAAAGAGAAATTAAGGAGTAAATCCCATTTACAACTGCTCCCAAAACTATAAGTTACCTAGGAAAAAACCTAACCAGAGGCAAAAGATCTATACTCAGAAAACTAAAGAACACTCAAGAAAGAAACTGAGGAAGGCACAAAGAAATGGAAAAGCATTCCATGCTCATGGATTGGAAGAATAAATACTGTTAAAATGTCTATGCTGCCAAGGGCAATCTAAATGTTCAAGGCAGTCCCTATCAAAATACCATCAACTTATTTCGGAGTTGGAACAAATAACTCAAAAGTTTGAATGGAACCAGAAAAGACCCCAAATAGCCAAAGGAATGTTGAAAAAGAAAACCAAAACTGGTGGCATCACAATTCCTGACTTCAAACTCTAAAATAAAGCTGTAATCATCAAGATAGTATTGGTACTAGCACAAACACAGACACATGGATCAACGGAACAGAATAGAAAACCTAGAAATGGACCCTCCACTCTATGGTCAACTAATCTTCAACAAAGCAGTAAAGAATATCCACTGGAAAAAAGGTAGTCTCTTCAACAAATGGTGTTGGGGAAAACTGGACAGCCACATGCAGAAGAATGACACGACCATTTCCTCACATTATATATTAAAAAAGACTCAAAATGGATGAAAGACCTAAATGTGAAACAGGAATCCATCAAAATCCTAGAGGAGGGGCATTTGGGTGGCTCAGTAGTTGACTGTCTGCCTTGGCTCAGGTGATGTTCCCTGGGATCAAGTTCCACATCAGGCTCCCGGTAGCCTGCTTCTCCCTCTGCTTATGTCTGTGCCTCTCTCTGTGTGTCTCTCATGAATAAATAAAAAAATAAAAAAATAAAAAAATCTTAGAGAACACAGGCAGTGACCTCTTTAACTTCGTCTGCATCAACTTCTTACTAGACACATCTCCAAAGGCAAGGGAAACAAAGGCAAAAAAAAAAAAAAAAACTACTGGGACTTCACTATGATAAAAAGCTTTTGTACAGCAAAGGAAACAGTTGACAAAACCAAAGGACAACCAACAAAATGGAGGAAGATATTTGCAAATGACATATCAGATAAAGGGCTAGAATCCAAAATCTACAAAGAACTTATCAAACTCAACACCCAAAGAACAAATAATCCAATCAAGAAATGGGCAGAAGACATGAACAGACGTTTCTCCAAAGACATAAATAGCCAACAGACACATGAAAAATTGTTCCACATGACTTGGGATTAGGGAAATACAAATAAAAATCACAATGAGATACCATCTCACGCCAGTCAGAATGGCTAAACTGAACAAGTCAGGAAATGACAGATGTTAGAAAGGATGTGGAGAAAGAAGAACCCTTGTATACTGCTGGTGGGAATGAAGCTGATGCACCACTCTGGAAAAAAGTATGGAAGTTTCTCAAAAAGTTGAAAATGCAGCTACCCTATGACCCAGCAACTGCACTACAAGTATTTACCCCAAAGATACAAATGTAGTAATCCAAAAAGGCACCTGCATTCCAATGTTTATAGCAGCAATGTCCACAATAGCCAACTATGGAAAGAGCCCAGATATCCACTGAAAGAAGAATGGCTAAAGATGGGGGGTTCTATTATGGAATACTACTCAGTCAACAAGAAATAAAATCTTGCCATATGCAACGACTTAGATGGAATTAGAAGGCATTATGCTAAGCGAAATAAGTCAATAGAGAAAGATAATTATCAAAGGACTCATTCATATGTGGAATTCAAGAAACAAAATAGAGGATCATAGAGGAAGGGAGGAAAAAATAAGACGAAATCAGAGAGGGAGACAAACCCTAAGAGCTTCTTAATCATAGAAACGAACTGATGGTCTCTGGAGGGGATAGGGTTGGGGGGACAGGGTAACTGGGTGATGAACATTAAGGTGGGGATGTGATGTAATGAGCACTGGGTATTATATAAGACTGATGAATCACTGACCTCTGCCTCTGAAATCAATAATATATTATACATTAATTGAATTTAAATAAAAAATTTATAAAAAGGCATTTGACCAAGTAGACAAAGTACAACACCCATTTATGACAAAAACTCTCAACAACATAGGCTTAGAGGAAACATACCTTAACATAATAAATTCATGTATGAAAAACCCACAGTTAATATTATCTTCAATGGGAAAAAAATGGGAACTTTTCTTCTATGGTCAGAAATAAGACACGGATGTTATTTAACATACTGTTGGAAGTCCTAGCCTCAGCAATCAGACAACAACAACAAAAATAAAAGACATACAAATTGGCAAGGAAGAAGTCAAGCTTTACTTGCAGAGAACATGATACTCTATACAGAAATGCCAATGACTACACCAAAAAAAAAAACTGCTAGAACTGATAAATTCAGTAAAGTTTAAGATATAAAATCAATGTACAGAAATCTGTTCCATTTATATACACCAATAATGAAGCAGCAAAAAGAGAAATTATGGAATCCGTCCCATTTACAACTGCAGCAAAAACCATAAGATACCTAAAAATAAATCTAACCAAAGAGGTGAAAAAAAGACCTGTACTCTGAAAACTATAAAACACTAATGAAAGAAACTGAAGCTGACACAAAGAAATAGAAAAGCATTCCATGCTCATGGATTAGAAGAACAAAGATTGTTAAAATGTCTATACTACCCAAAGCAATCTACACATTTAATGCAATCCCTATCAAAATCCCACCATCATTTTCCACAGAGCTACAACAAAGAACCCTACAATTTATATGGAACCCAAAAGACCCTGAATAGCCAAAGCAACCTTGAAAAAGAAAAGCAAACCTAGAGACATCAGAATTCCAGACTTCAAGTTACAATACAAAGCTGTAGTGATCAAAACAGCATGGTACTGGCACAAAAATAGACACAAAGATCAATAGAATAGAAAACCCAGAAATAGGGATCCCTGGGTGGCGCAGCGGTTTGGCGCCTGCCTTTGGCCCAGGGCGCGATCCTGGAGACCCGGGATCGAATCCCACATCAGGCTCCCGGTGCATGGAGCCTGCTTCTCCCTCTGCCTATGTCTCTGCCTCTCTCTCTCTCTGTGACTATCATAAATAAATAAAAATTAAAAAAAAAAAAGATTAAGAAAACCCAGAAATATACCTACAGCTATATGGTCAATTAATCTTCGACAAAGCAGGAAAGAATACTCAATGGGAAAAAGACAGTCTTTTTCAACAAATGGTGTTGGGAAAACTGGACAGTAAGAGGCAAAACAATGAAACTAGACCACTTCTTTTATACCATACACCAAAATAGATTCAAAATGATGAAAGATCTAAATGTGAGACTTGAAACTTGAAATATCAAGAGGATAACATAGGCGGTATCCTCTTTTATATTGGCTGTAGTAACTTCTTCTGAAGCACAGGAAACAAAAGCAAAAATAAACTATTGGGACATCAAAATAAAAAACCTGCACAGTGAAGGAAACAACAAAATTAAAGGCAACCTACAGAATGGGGGAAGATATTTTCAAATGGCATATTCGACAAAGGATTAGTATCCAAAATATATAAAGAACCTCTAAATATTATTACCCAAAAATGAACAATCTAATTAAAAAATGGGAAGACATAAATAGACATGTTCAAAGAAGACATCCAGATGGCCAACAAACACATGAAAAGATGCTCAACCTCACTGACCATCAGAAAAATATAAATCACATGGCACCTGGGTGGCTCAGTGGTTGAGCATCTGCCTTTGGCTCAGGTCGTGATGCCAAGGTCCTGGGATCAAGTTTCACATCAGGCTCCCTGCTGGGAGCCTGCTTCTCCCTCTGCCTAGGTCTCTGCCTCTCTCTCTGTGTCACCCATGAATAAATAAAATCTTAAAAAAAAAAAAAAATATATATATATATATAAAAATCAAAATAACAATAAGATATCATCTCACACCCGTCAGAATGTCTAAATAACACAACAGATAGCAGGTGTTGGCCAGGATATGGAGAAAAAGAACACCGGTGCACTGTTAATGGAGATGCAAACTGGTACAGTCACTGTGAAAAATAGTATGGAGTTTCCTCAAAAAATTAAAGACAGAACTATCCTTTGACCCAGAAATTGCACTAGTAGGTATTTACCCAAGAATAAAATAACACTAATTCCAAGGGATATATGTATCCCTGTGTTTTACAGGAACATTACCTACAATAGCCAGATTAGGGAAACAGCCCAAGTGTCTATGACTGACCAATGGATAAAGAGGAGGTGGTATACACATAAAATGAAATATTACTCATCCATAAAAGAGAATGAAATCTTGCCATTTGCAAGGACATGGATGGACCTAGAGAGTATTATGCTATGTGAAATAAGTCAGTCAGAGAAAGACAAACACCATAATGATTTCATTCGTATGTGGAATGTAAGAAACAAAAATGAGGGGTGCCTGTGTAGCTCTATTGGTTAAGTGTCTGACTCTTGATTTTGGCTCATGCCATGATCTCAGGTCCTGATACTGAGCCCTGCATTGGGCTCCATGCTCAGTGAGGAGTCTGCTTCTCCTTCTCCCTCCTCCTGCTGGTTCTCTTGCTCACTCTCAAATTAAATACACAAATAAAGAAAGAAAGAAATAAAATAAAATAAAAAAGAAAAGAAACAAAAATGAGCAAAGAGGAGAAAGGCGAACCTGTTCTAGAACCTGTTCTAATCTGTTTCTAGTTAAGAAACAGACTCTTAACTAGAGAGAATTGATGGTTACCAGAGGGTTGGCAGGTAGGGGGATGGCTAAAATAAGTGATGGGGATTAAGGAGGGCATTTGTGGAATGGTACTGGGTGCTGCATGGAAGTGTTCAATCACTATATTGTACACCTGAAACTAATATTACACTGTATGTTAACTAACTGAAATTTAAACAAAATTTTTAAATGGAAATGACTTATAAAGTCCTAAAGGATCCAGCCCCCTAATTCCTCTCTAACTTTATAGCCTGTTTCTAAATAAATGAAAAATTTAATTACAACTATTCGTACAAAAGCTTATTTTACCATAAAACTCTCTTAGGAAAGCAATTATTGCAGGAATAATAAAAAGGGTTGTTACTCTGGCCTACATAAAAATATTATTAAGTGAGGAAAGGACAAAGTCAATATAAAATCAATAAAGTTGGGATCCCTGGGTTGCCCAGCGGTTTAGCGCCTGCCTTTGGTCCAGGACGCGATCCTGGAGACCCGGGATCGAATCCCACATCAGGCTCCAGGTGCATGGAGCCTGCTTCTCCCTCTGCCTATGTCTCTGCCTCTCTCTCTCTCTCTGTGTGACTATCATAAATTAAAAAAAAAAAAAAAAATCAATAAAGTTTCTTATGGCACTTGACAAACTCAGGAATAATGATTTTAGGTGTTATCAAAACTGGCTAGAGATTAGGTTGGGTACTATTAGTATTTCAAAATGCTTAACACCTTAGACAAAAATCCACTTCATTTTTCATTCATATATAAATGTTAAGAGTAGTAATAATAACCTGCTAGATATCTGATCTTTTAAAATACATATAATCAGATTTGAAATAGGTAAAGATACTCTCTTCTGATTCAGGAAAACCTCTTAGATGGTCCTTACCAGAGAGAGTCAGCTTAAACAAACTCTTCTTGGTGCAATGAGGACTAGTATAAAAGATATTTAAAGAAAAGGATTCCTCTTACTTTACAAAGTCAAAAAAAAGAGGGACGCTGGGGTGGCTCAGTGGTTGAGCATCTGCCTTTGGCTCAGGGCATGATCTCAGAGTCCTGGGATCAAGTCCTACATCAGACTTCCTGCAGGGAGCCTGCTTCTCCCTCTGTCTATGTCTCTGTCTCTGTCTCTCATGAATAAATGAATAAAATCTTTCTGTCAAAATTAATTAGACATTAAAGACACACCTATTTGTCAATGACTACTCAAATGTAGACCTATAGCTAATCTGAAAAACTTATATACAGTTTAAAAAAAAAAAATCAAGTCTAAAATTTCCCCCAAAAAAACATATATACAGCACTTAGCAAACTTATGACATCTTATTCAGAGCATAAATGGATAAATGGTTTCCTCTGATCTTTTTCTTTTTTTTCAAGAGAGAGAACATGTGGGGTAGGGAGGATGGTGGTAGAGGGAAAGGGAGAATCTTAAGCAGACTCCAGGCCTAGCATGGGGCCCAACATGGGGCTCCATCTCACCACCCTAACACCATGACCTGAGTCAAAATCAAGAGTAGGACACTTAACTGACTCATTGACCCAGGCAGCCCCCCCAACCATATTTTTAAATTAAGATTTTTTAATAACAGAGAAAAGAAACAAGCTCATTATTTCTTTAGAATATATAACTAGAATATATAACTAAAGTGCCTTAAGAAAAACAAAAGTAAACATTTACTGAAGGCTCTACAGTATGATTTCATTTAATGCTCACAACTCTATGAACTATGTTTACAGATAAGAAAAACTGAGGCACAAAAAGTAAAGAAACTTGTAAGTGATAGGGCCAGACTCCAACCTAGGTAGTATGTTTTCAGTCTTTCTGTTTAACCACTATACATTACCTTACTTTTAAAAAAAAGGGCTCAAAACCACAAAAGACACTTTTTTGATATTTTAAAATAGGCATGTTTATTCACATGTTTACTATAAAATTATCTTTAAGAAGTAGCTGACTGACCAATGAGTTAAAATAAGAGGCAAAGTACAAAGCTAATCAGTTTTATTTTAGTTTTCAACATCTCCAAAAGTAATTACCTCCAGTTGCTCCTTCTGGGTGAATCCCTTCATGCTTTTCCCTGAGGCATGGCCAACAAAAGTCATCACTCTAATAACTGGCTGATGCTGTAATAGCATTTCTGCAATTTCTTGAACACTATCCCGAAATGAAGAGAAGATCATAACTCTGGTCTCATCACATTTCTTTTCAGAGGTGTTTTGAACTATATAACAAAAAAAAAAACCCTTCAATCTCAACTATTTTTTAAAGCGTATACCCAAGAACTATTTCAAGACAAACCTGAAACTATATACTAATGAATGATAATTCTTGCAAAAAAGTAATTTAAGACATCTTAAATCTTTGCTGTTTTTTTTTTCCTACCTTCTTCAGTAATTTTAATATTCTTGGCTTCTTACCCTCTCATGGCTGTCATAATAAAATCCTAAACAAATCCAGTAAAAATTACCTGAATCACTTTTAACCAGTCCTTCAAATTCACGCACAATGCCCATTATTTCCCTTTACCTTCTACAATCAGAATAACAGAACTGTAGCACTCCCACTGATTTCAAAAATATTTTTTTCCTTTTTGTCCACTAAAAGCACTCTCTTAATCCAGGCCACGGGATTGTTCCTAAATCTATGATACTTTCAAATTCTCCAAAAATAACTACAGTATCTGACTATAGTCAATCACAAAGCTGATCCCAAGGTCTCTGTGCAGAATACACAATATGAGCATGATCTTTGAGGGTAGGCCACAGAACCCTCTGGGTGATGTGTAACCATGATACTTACTCCATTTAAGCTTTAATTTCTTCATATCTAAAATGAATGGAATATAAAGTATATAGACTTACACATAGCAATTGGTTAAAAACTGAAAATTGTATGGGTTTTTTATTCATTTTCTTTTATTTCTATGATTTCTATTATATTAATTTTTATGTATTTGTCAGGGACTGGACTAAATATTTCATATATTAATTCATTTAGTCTTCATAACAACCCTACAAATTAAATGACTTAATACATGCAAAGTTAATTCATAATACTTAAGGAAAAAGGAAGAGTTGTTGCAAAGCAAATTATTCTAGACAAACCTCTTTTTGAATTATCAAGCCTCTACATCTGACCAACTGCTTTCAATGCAAAGCCTATCACCTTTCACCAACTATAGGCTGCCTTTCTACCTTCATTCTACTGAAGCTCCTCTACCAAAGTCTCAATAACTTCCATATTGCCAAATTCAATGGTCACTTTTTAGTTCATTTTACCATTCCTTTCACCAGCATCTAACATATCCCACATCTTCTTACTGAAATTGTCTCTTCCTTCAGCTTTTCTGTCATTCACTTGCCCAGTTTCTTTCTCAACCTCCTTTGTGGCTTTTTTTCCTCTAACTTTTTTTTTAGATTTTATTTTTAAGTAACTCCGACACCCAAACATGGGACTGAAACTCACAACCCCAGGATCAAGAGTCACATGCTTCATCAACTGAGCATCAACTGAGGAGAAGCACCTCTCCTCTAAACTTTAAATGTTGGTATTCTTCCGGGTCTGCATTCTGGGTCTTCTAAACTGTCTCTAAATACATACATCTAATACAATTTGTCTCTAAACTGTATTCCTGGTAATGTGATCATAACCATTTTTTTAAATATTATCCTTATGCTGTGATTCTAAAATTTATTCATATATATGTTGAAATAAAAATAGCCCAGACCAATCTTCTGAGATCCAGATTCATTTATTCAATGCTTATTCATCTCCTACTAGATACCTCAAAAGCATCTAAATATGCCTGTTCTTTCTTCTGTAAGCTGTTCTTAATCTTTTCTTTGCTCATATAATTATTCAAAACATACACACACACTCATATGATTTCTTTTTTTCTTCATATCCTATGTCCAATCTAACAGCAAATACTGTTGACTCCAAATTCAAAATATATCTAGAATCTATAACCATTTAGCACCTCCACTATTATTATGTTGGTACAAGCCACCATCATCTGTTATCTTCTTAAGTATGATAAGTCTCCTAAGTGGCTAATGTTTACACTTGGCGAAAGCTACCAGAGTGATCTTTTTTTTATAAAATATAAGTCAGATCACATCACTCTATTGCTCTAAATGTCCCTCTAATGGTTTCACAAGGCAAAGCATTTGTAGAATTAAAAACTAAAGTCTTAACTTGGCCTAGAAGCCATATATGATCTGGTCCCTGGCTACCTCTTCAATTTTTGTCTAAACCACTCTTACCCTCATTACACTACTCCAGCAGCACTGGTTTCTTTACTGATCCTTAATCATATCAAACACCCCATTGCCCCAGAGACTTTGAATCGACTATTCTCTCTGCCTTTTATGATCATCCCCCAACAATCAACAAGACCTGCTCCCTCACTTCATCAGGCAACAGCTCAAACATTACCCTAGAAACAGACTTTCTCTGACACCCTATATAAAACAGCACTCCTCCATGACTATCTCCTTAACTGCTTTACTTTTCCCCACCATTCTATTATATATTGCTTTACTCTCTCTTTGCCTTTTATTGCCCCAGACTTATTTTTCTTTTTCATAGAATATACCTTATTCTTAACATTTCCACCATTCCCCCCTTGTCCCACCCTCTCCAAATTTCTTAAAGCTTTTTTAGATTTATTATCCAGAGTAATTAAAAGCCCATCTTCTCCATAAAGTGTGAGCACAAACTAATGAGTCAGAGTTTGAGCTCTTTCAGTAACTTTTTCTCGCCTTGAAGCTACTAAATATGACTTACTATTCCATGACTTGAAGTGTTCAAGTACAACTTCTTCTAATTTTTTTAACTTTGGATGACTGTAGAAAAATTTTTTATCTTTATCTCCTGTAACAAAAACAAAAACACCAAACAATTGTTATAGATTTTTCATTCATTAATGTATTTTAATTATCTTTTCCAAAATAGATTTGTTGGGGTGCCTGGGTGGCTCCATCAGTTAAACATCTACCTTTGGTTCAGGTCATGATCTTCTCAGGGTCCTGGGATGGAGCCCCGGATCTGGCTCTCTGCTCTGTGGGGAGTCTGTTTCTCCCTCTGGCTCTCTCCCAGCTTATGCTCACAAAATGTCTCTCTCTCTCAAATAAATCAAATCTTCAAAATACATTTGTTAACTTACCTTTTTTCTATTTAAATAATAAGTAGCATCTGTGTAGCACAGAAGCCCTACTATAAAATAAACCTTGAATTTTTCTTTAAAGATTTACTTATTTATTTTAGGACAGAGAGCGCGGAGGAGAGGGAGAGAGAATCTCCCCACTGAATATGAAGCTCAATATGGGGCTCAATCCCACACCTCTAAGATCATGACCTGAGTGGAAATCAAGAGTGAGACGTTCAACTTATTGAGCTACCCAGACACCCTTGAATTTTTACTTTAACTTTTATTATCATTTATTATAATTCCTGAATCAACAGCAAAGTAGAAGGGAAAAATATGCATTTAGGTAAGCTATAAATAAATTTTTGGTAGTTCTGAGAATTTTCACTAACAGTAACAACTAATTACTAATATCTATGATGTATTTAAGGTTTATAAACTGAATTATATATTTATACTAACTTAAAGAATAAAATCTTTAAACATTTAACAGATCTGTTGCTTTGGAAATAAGTGATTACAGATAGACATGAGGATCAATGGAGCAAAATTTCAAACTCAACCTGCTAAGAGGAATAATAAAAAATTTTAAAAGAAAAACCAGACCTTTTTGGATAGTAGAAAAGCCATTTGCTGAAGTACCACATGTATGTGCAAACATACACGCTAGATGATTATAGAGTTTCATGAAGTCCTCATTTCGGCTAAGTTCATTTTTTGCCCGAGTCATTCCTTCAGAAATTAGGAAAAGATTTTCAAAATTAATAAACATTATAGCAAAATAAATCAAACTTATTATGTATTTAAAAGAAATTAAACTTTAGCAATTTTTCTAATTTAAACTGAAAGCCAGCAACTATTGCCAGTTCCACATTTACATATATATTAATGAATGGCTTGCTTTTTACCACCAATTTATCAAAAACAAAAAAGCATAATCATTTGTTACCTATTTAATTGCTTTTTGTTGTTGTTGTTGTTGTTTGTTTTTGTTTTTTTAAGTAATCTTTAAGCCCAAAGGAGGCCTCAAACTCAAGACCCTGAGTGAGATCAAGAGCCACACTCTCTACTAACAGAGCTAGCCAGGCACCCCTATTTTATTACTTTTTAAAATAAAGCATTTTAAGTAACTATACTATTCAATACTTGTTTAATCAAAATAACATTATTCCTTCAAGTAATTTCATTTAATTTACCTTTAGTTCCATCCATAATTCCACAAAGGAAGAAATATAATGATCTCATTCCCATTTGCTGCAATAATTCATAACCATGATATAAACTAATACAAATAGCAAACTCTCCCTCGATTATGCCTTGTTGTATTCCCTAGAAAACCAAGCACATATCAAATTTAACCAGAGAAAAAAGATACATGTTCTGTGTGAAACTTACCACTCTACTGAAGATCTACCTATTGAATGTCATAAGACATCGTTTGGAAAGGTGCCAGTGTATTTTCCATATAAAATCCACCCCTGTATTTTTTTTTCTTTAATTCAAAAATATGTAACTTACATTTTAAAGAGAATAAGTGAAGGAGAGAAATATTTATCATATATTGTTTCCCTTTCTAGGTAAATTATTAGCAGTATATATATTCATTTGTTCTTTCAAAGTGAATATCAAGCACAGAAATAGCTATTTGGGATACAATAGGAAATAAGTCACTTAATGGCCTATCCTCATAAATGTTACTGGCACTAGAACAAAATTTAATCAGACAGTTTAACACTAACATTTAATACCAACTATATATGCTATAATAACATGACTCTGTCCTAGCACCAGACACAATTCTAAGCACATTAATTATACAAACTTGTTTAATCCCAACACCTAGGAGGTAGGTACTATGCTTATGCTCATTTTATACACGAAGAAGCTTTAGAACCAGTATTTGAACCCAGGAAATCTGGCTCAGGGTCTTTGTGCTTTCATCCATTACTCTCAAAGAAAACTGAAATACATATTACTTTTATGAGAGCATCCTGCAGATATAACTGAATGATAGTAATTTTTAAAAGAAACCTTGAAAATATGCTTTAATTATTTTCCTTTACTCAAGATAAAGACTATTATTCTCTACCTTAATCTTTGGTAACATTTAGTATCAGTAATAGTCATTTTAAATGTTTGCAGGGTAGTGATTAATGCCCTAATATGGCACCCCAATTATCTGAAAGGGTAAAACCACCTCTCTGTAAAATGTAAAATGTAAACTCTCATCAGTAAGAGCAAATTCAATAGGTTTAGATTTACTCCTTAAAGTATCAATGAACCTTTAATGCCTAGCAGAAATTAAAACACATTCTATTAAAACTTAGTATAATATACTGTAACTTTACAGAAAAGTTTCCCTTAGTGGTTCCCTAGACACTACAAGAAAAAATCTGTGTTTCTTTGTGTAACATTTAAAGCTATTCTTATGTGCTCACAACCTAGATTAACTAGCATATCTGACTTCCTAATATTTGACCTCAGCAATATTGGCTTGTTTGCTGACTCCTTCCTAACTTCATTCAATTGCCTCTGTTCTTTTGCATATGCATTCCCTCTCAGTTCAAAGAATGACTCAGGGATCCCTGGGTGGCGCAGCGGTTTGGCGCCTGCCTTTGGCCCAGGGCGCGATCCTGGAGACCCGGGATCGAATCCCACATCGGGCTCCCAGCATGAAGCCTGCTTCTCCCTCTGCCTGTGTCTCTGCCTCTCTGTCTCTCTCTGTGTGACTATCATGAATAAATAAATAAAATCTTTAAAAAAAAAAAAAAAAAACAAAGAATGACTCAGTGCCTTTTTGTACTTGTGAGCATCTCTTCTGACTCTGTACCTAGCCTGATGGGTATATTTCTATCTATTTTTTCCTAGGAAGATTAGAAATAAGAAGCTTACTATGATACTTCCTCTAAGCTCTGTATCAAGAGTTAAAACTAAATGCTCTAGGTCTAAAAGTTAGCTTCTACCCCCCTCATGGCAACATAGAAATGAACTAAAATACCAAATCTTTATTGAAAATTAGAAGATAAAATTATCTTAATTTGAAGCACTAAAGTGTATTTTTGCTAGATTTTTTTCATGCTTTTATAAACTATATAAATCATATCTGAATTCTTGATGAGCTAATGTATACTAAAAAACAGTCATTATTTACATTTTATCTTGGCTGTAAATAAAAACTTAATCTCTCTTCAAAATTAATTGAAAAATACCTACCACAATATTTGGAGATGGGTTTTTCCTAAATTGATCTCTTGCCAAAATTATCTGGTATTTTGTTAGATTGGGGATATCCCTTCTCATCAAAATATTCCTCTGAATCAAAGAACTGGCAAATGCTTCCAAAACCTGCAAATTTCAGTGAAATTTAGTTTAAGCTTAAAGTCCTTTTTCAAATACAATTATTTCCTCACGTATTAAAATAGAAGTTATATATTAAAGTTTGTCTTAAATTTTTAAGTAAACATAGCAAAATAACAAAACTTAAAAGTACTTAACATTTATCCCCAGATAACAGCCATATGAGAGTCAGCATAAGCAATGAGTGGATCCAACTACAATTTAAGAACAAATGTGTTTATCTGTGTATTTCTTAATTCCTCTCTCTCCCTAAACTAAACACACTATAATCTAAGCACAGTGAATAAAGGGCCTTTGATTTCTCACTGCTGCATCTTCAGTATGAAGAACAAAGTCTGGCATATAGTAAGACTTTGTCTTACTGACTAAATCAAAACCTCTTGAGTACATTCAGTTTGATCTGTCGATTGATTCTTTCAAGAAATACTTATTAAGCATCTAGTAGTGTATGTCAAGCATTGTTCCAAATGCTGGGAATTTGTAGCTGAGACAAATGAAGTTGCTGCTTTCATACAGTTTACATCGAATTAAGGGAAGCAAAGAATAAGGAGTGAACAAAGAGTGTTTCTATTATAATAAATGTATTTAAAAACCTAAAACACAGTAATGCTATGGAGGTTTTGAGGAAAACAGGGTCAACTATAAGTAAGGGAAACAAAGATGGTCTCTTTAGAGAGTAATATTTCAGCTGACATCTGAATGATAAGTTCTGAGGACAGAGCATATCAGAGGAAATAGAAGACAAAAGGTCCTGATGTAGGATAAGTTTGATGGAAAAGTGAAGGAAAACAGAGACCTCGAGATGAAGACCTAATATAGCAATATGTAATCAACTGTTTAACTTTTTACCTAATTATTTCCTAAGGATAGGACTATTTTTGTAGAGTTTTATTTTTCCTCCCTTCTAGCTTAGCTGATCATATTACCTACAAAAGCACTTCAAAAGCATCAATAAAATTGAATGCTTATTATGTGTTTATACAAATTATAATTTTTACATCCTTATAAATGGAACCATTTTAATCATTAGAAAATATATCAGTATTAAGGAGATGATTATTATATCAAACTAACACGGGGACTCCTGGCTGGCTCAGTCGGTAGAGCACGTGACTCTAATCTTGGGATCAGGAGATCAAGCTCCAAGTTGGGCAAAGAGTTTATTTTTTAAAATTAAATAATTAATTTTCAAAATAAAAAGCTTCTTCATTGCAAAGGAAGCCATCAACAAAATGAAAAGCCAATCTACTGAATTAGAGAAGATATCTGCAAATGACGTATCTGATGAGACTAATATCTAAAATATATAAAGAGCTTATACAATTCAACACCAAAAAAAAGAGATCTGATTTAAAAAATGTGGAGAGGACCTGAATAGACATTTTACCAAAGACAACATACAGACGGCCAACAGACCTAAGATGCTCAACATCATTCTTCATTCATTAGGGAAATGCAAATCAAAACCACAATGAGAAATCACCTCATACCTGTCTGAATGATTAAAATCAAAGACAGAGAAATAACAAGTGTTGGTGAGGATGTGGAGAAAAAGAACCCTTACATAGTGTTGCTGGGAATGTAAATTGGTACAGCCATGTGGAAAACAGTATGGAGGTTCCTCAAAAAATTAAAAGGAGGGGTGCCTGGGTGGTTCAGTTGGTTAAGTGTCTGCCTTCAGCTCAGGTCATGATCCCAAGGTCCTGGGATTAAGCCCCACATCAGGCTCTCTGCTCAGTAGGGAGCCTGCTTCTCTCTCTCTCCTTGTCAAGTAAATAATAAAATCTTTTAAAAAAAATTAAAAGTAGAACTACCATATGACCCAATAATTCCACTACTGTGTATTTAGCCAAAGGAAATGAAAGTATTAATTTTGAAAGATATATGCACCCTTATTTTTATTGCAGCATTATCTACAATAGTCAAAATATGGAAGCAACCCAAATGGCCATCAGTAGACAAATGGATAAGGAAGATGTGATGTGTGTATATATAGATACATATACATAATGGAATATTACATAGTCAAAAAAGGGACGAAATCATGCCATTTGTGACAACACGAATAGAACTAGAGGATACTATAAAAAGTGAAATAAGTGAGACAGAGAAAGACAAACACCAAAGGATTTTATTCATATGTGGAATCTAAAAAAAAAAAAAAAAAAAAGAATAAACAAGCAAACAAAAAGCAGAATCAGACCTATACATACAGAGACAAAGTAATGGTTGCCATGGGGGAGGAGGTTGAGAAGGTGGACAAAATAGGTGAAGGGGAGTGGGAGATATAGGCTTCCAGTTACAGAATGAATAAGTCACAGGAATAAAAGGCACAGCATACAGAATATAGTCAATGATGTAGTAATGTTGTATGGTGACAAGTGGTAGCTATACTTGTGGTGAGCATAGCATAACATAAACTTGTCCAATACTACATTGTACATCTTAAACTACTGTAACATTGTGTGCCAATTATACTCAAATAAAACTTTTTTTAATTAAAAAGGAAATTACTGGGGGACACGTGGGTGGCTCAGTCTGGTTAAGCATCTGCCTTTGGCATGGGTCATGATCCCAGAGTCCTGGGATGGAGTCCCACATTGGGCTCCCTACTCAGTGGGAAGCCTGCCACTCCCCCTGCCTGTGCGAGTTTTCTTTCTGACAAATAAATAAATAAAATCTTAAGAAAAAAAAAAAAAGGAAATTACTGGAAATATTTTATATCTTAAATTAATAATGCTTAGAATTTTGTTAAAAATAATTTGAAAACAAAAAATAAACTATATCCCTAAAGAACTTTTCTTTAAGAAAAACTTTTAAAGATTAAATGATAAATGAATACTTTGGTTGTCTGTAACTACAAAACAAAGTACTTCAAAACATTTTAAATTTAAAAACAACCATTTTATTTGCTCATGACTCGAATTCTTCAAATAAGAATGTAAGCAGATCACTAAGAGCTCAGGCCAAGACACTGTTAACAGTGAGCACTCCTAATACACAGATTTTGGTTTCAAAATACCATTCTGGGATCCCTGGGTGGCGCAGCGGTTTGGCGCCTGCCTTTGGCCCAGGGCGCGATCCTGGAGACCCGGGATCGAATCCCACGTCAGGCTCCTATTGCATGGAGCCTGCTTCTCCCTCTGCCTATGTCTCTGCCTCTCTCTCTCTCTCTCTCTCTATCATAAATAAATAAAACTTAAAAAAAAAAAATAAAAAAAATAAAAAAAATACCATTCTTCCATAAAAGTAATAAGGATTCCTTGGAGGAATGGTTGATTCCATGGCTGGGACATGAGAAATACTAAATGAGCACAAAATATCTTTTGAGGCCAGGAAGTTAGAAGTGTTAAAAAAAAAAAAAAAAAAAGTATATTTCTAAAGGACACAAGACACCCTAAATGGTTAAAGTTGGAGCAATCTGAGCAACAAAATTCATTCTGATAGAATTAGATTGTAACAAATAGAAAAAAATATATTAGTCTATACTGATACAAGGAACTGAATTAATAAATAAATGAGGGGATCCCTGGGTGGCGCAGCGGTTTGGCGCCTGCCTTTGGCCCGGGGCGCGATCCTGGAGACCCGGGATCAAATCCCACGTCGGGCTCCACACATGGAGCCTGCTTCTCCCTCTGCCTGTGTCTCTGCCTCTCTCTCTCTCTCTCTCTCTCTGTTACTATCATGAATAAATAAATAAATAAAATCTTTAAAAAAATAAAAATAAATAAATAAATGAAAGGAAGAAACAGATCTTCATCATATAGGTATGATGATAACAAATATAATTGTCAAATTGACAAATATAAAAGAATTGAGGGAAAGGAGAAACCATGATTACGCAAACAACATAAATAACTGTAGAAGGCAAGACCACTGTATGCTAAAATTAGATGGCAAAGTATGTTGAGAAACAAGACACTTGAGTAGTGTCAAAGCATCTCCCCACTGGAACTTTATAATATTTGTGCATATTCCCTGAAAGTCTAAAACTACTGCAAAATAAAATGTTAAAAATAAAAAAGAATTCTGTCCGCACTGCAGAGACAGTTAATCTCTGTTCATTGATGTCAGGAGCCTAGAATGGCTGGATGTTACATGTAATACCTTAACTGGGGCCATGTGTCTATGCCCTCGATTTTAGCTATCAGTTCCTCCTTTCTCCTGAACAAGGCTTAGCTGAGGTTCATCATGGCTTATTTGGAGTTTATCACATTCGGTTGGTCACAGTCAGTCACAGAGCCAGTCAACACTGGAGGGAAAAGGAAATGCATCTATCTCTCCATGGGAGGAGTGTCAAAGAATTTGTAGGCATCTTCAATCTACAACAATGAAGATATGAAAACAAGATGTTCTCCTAGCATGACACTAATTAGGAACCATAGAAAAGCAGTGTGTTACCTCAAATTTTTCTCAAAGTGATAAGTGGCTAAGCAATTTCTCAGTAGCTACAATATTGACATTTGGCCCAGATAATTATCTGTTGTTGGGGAACTATTCTTGCTCATTACAGAATGTTAAGCAGCATTCTTAACCTCTACATATTAGATTCTAATAGCAATCTACTCTCTACTCCCTCCATTTATGACAACCAAACATGCGTCAAGAAAATGCCAAATGTCAGAAGGTGAGCAAAATTGCTTCCAGTTGAAAATCGTTGCTGTAGGGGATCCCTGCATGGTTCAGCGGTTTAGCACTGCCTTCGGCCCAGGGCGTGATTCTGGAGACCTGGTATTGACTCCCACGTTGGGCTCCCTGCATGGAGCCTGTTTCTCCCTCTGCCTGTGTCTCTGCCTCTCTCTCTCTCTGTCTCTCATGAATGAATGAATGAATGAATGAATGAATGAATGAATAAATAAATAAATAAATAAATAAATAAATAAATAAATAAAATCTTTAGGGGAAAAAAAAAAAGAAAATCATTGCTGTATAATAGATCCAGGAGGAAAACACTGAAAATATATTTTCTTACAAAGAAACTTGTGGTTAAATCTGGACATGTGTTTTAAGTGTGTTCCCTATGTGAAAATTCACTGAGCTACACACTTAGGTTCTGTACACTCTGCTATTTATATGTATGTGTGTTTTTTACTGCAATTAATAGATATACTTAAAAACTAAGGCTGTAATTGGCTTTAGAAATGGTCCATCATTTTGTATTTCCTCTTTAATAGTAACTAACAAATAAAACATGGTACTCATTCCAAAAGTTAATTTCAAAGAATTTTTCAACATACTAATTATATAAAATGATATAATTATAATCTCTCAGCCAGATTATATAAAATAAAATAAATACATTATCAGTTCATTTATCAAAACCCTAAATAGTGGTAAAATGGCTTACCTGGATATATGCCTTTTGGATGGCTGCAAGTTCTTCACCAAGGGGAACAACTAGCTTTTCAACTCGTCTTTCATGAGAGTATGGCAAAATATCCGGAGAATCTTCAGAACGAAGTTCTATCTGCCCAATTCGTAGGTTAGTAATAACCTGTTGAATAGCCTACAGAAAATCAAGTATTTATAACTACATTATATGTTAAAATTTTTAGCTTAGGTTACCAACAAAAATAAAATAGTGGTAAAATTTAGAACTCAAATCATTAAACTATTTTAACTATAAGTTATATTAGAAGTGTTACAAAAGAGGAAAAGGCTTTGAAACATCTTTTTTTCATATAGTCCTTCCAGCCAAACACTCAAGAAATAAGAACTAGTAAACATTCAGCAAATTCCTCAAAGGTATTTTGCACTTTTCAATGGCAGTGATAAACTCCCTCCAAATATATTTTATGAAGGCTCAGACAAACCGAAGTTTTAGGTTAGCAAACTAAATCCCCTCCAAATTATGTATCATAGACCATTTTAGAGCCAGAGCTATAACTCAGATTTCCTGGTTCCCTGGCAAATACTTTTTTTCCAGTGAAATCTTGTTACTGTTAAAGGAACAATATATCTTAGGACTACCTTACAAACCGGCTTGTTAAGAAATTGAGGGCATAGGGCATATACTATACTAAATAAATTATTGATAAATTAGTGGAATATTTTCCATTTAAAACACTACATATGATGTGAATATATGCTGGATATACTTTTAACCTCAGTACTGATGATGATCAAGAGTTGAAAGAACCCTAAATACTCCACTGAAAAACTTAGAATAGGGGGAGCCCCATGGCACAGCTGTTTAGCGCCGCCTGCAGCCCAGGGTGTGATCCTGGAGACCCAGGATCGAGTCCCACGTCGGGCTCCTTGCATGGAGCCTGCTTCTCCTTCTGCCTGTGTCTCTGCCTATCTCTCTCTCTGTGTGTGTTTCTCATGAATAAATAAATAAATAAATCTTTTTAAAAAAAAGAAAGAAAAATTTAGAATAAATGAATTCAATAGTTGCAGGATACAAAATTATGCAGAAATCTGTTGCATTTCTATACACTAATAACAAAGTAGTAGAAATGAAGAAAACTCAAATTACAATTGCACCCAAAAGAAAAAAATACTTAGAAATAAATGTAACCAAAGAAGTGAAAGACCTACTGCAGCATTATTTATGATAGCCAAGATATGAACAAACCAAGTGTCTGTCAATAAATAAATAAATAAATAAATAAATAAATAAATAAATAAGATGATGTGTGTGTGTACACACACACAACGGAATATTACTGTCATAAAAAAATGAACTCTTGTCATTCGTGACAGCATGGATGCTAAGAGGGTATTATGTTAAATGAAATAAGTCAGACAGAGAAAAACAAATGCCATATGATTTCACTCATGTGGAATCTAAAAAACAAAACAAAACAAATAGACTCTTAAAAACAGAAGACTGATGGTTGCCAGAGAGGAGGTGAGTGGGGAGATGGGCAAATGAAGGGAATTAAGAAGTATAAACTTCCAGTTACAAAGTCACAGAAATGAAAACTACAGCACAGGGAATATAATCAATAATGCTGTAATTATGTTGTATAGTGACAAATGGTGATTATACTTATTGTGGTGAGCACTGAGTAATATATGGAATTGTGAAATCACTGGGGTATCTTGGGGGTACAGTTGCTTAAGTGTCAGACTCTTGGTTTCGGCTCAGGTCAAGATCACAGGGTTGTGAGATCAAGCCCCATGTTGGGCTCCACGCCCAGCATGGAGTCTGCTTAAGACTTTCTCCTTCTCCCTCTGCCCATTTCCACCATGCTATCTGTCTCTGTCTAAAATAAATAAATAAATATTAAAAAAAGAAAAAGAATTGTCAAATCACTAATGTGGTACACCTGAAACTAATATAACATTGCATAAAACTAACATAGTATGTACCTCAATAATATATATTTATTTTTTAAAAAGTTGAGGGGGGACGCCTGGGTGGCTCAGTGGTTGAGCATCTGCCTTCAGCTCAGGGCATGATCCTGGAGTCCGGGATCAAGTCCCACATCGGGCTCCCTGCATGAAGCCTGCTTCTCCCTCTGCCCATGTCTCTACCTCTCTCTGTGTCTCTCATGAATAAATAAATAAAATCTTTAAGAAAAAAAAAAATTGAGGAGACCCTGGGTGGCTCAGTCAGTTAAGTGTCTGCCTTCAACTCAGGTCATGATCCCAGCATTCTGAAATTGTCCAGAAATTAAGAGCATTTTTTTCAAAGCTGGAAAAGTCTCATGAGGTTTCAAAAGACAAAATATTATCTATCTATCTGTCTATCTATTTATTTATTTTTAAGTAATCTCTATGCCCAACGTGGACCTTGAACTCACAACTCTGAGATCAAGAGTCACATGCTCTACTGACTGAGCCAGCCTGGCAACCCAAACTAAATATAATTTCAAATAAAAAAATACTCTACAACAAAAATCACATCTTAATTACCTTTGTATTCCCAACACCTGGTATGGTACCTAAAATAGTTCACTATAATTACCAAGGGACCAACCACATCACCTGGAGTGGAATTATGACCACTTTATAAAACTGAGTAAGATGTTGATATTTTTAATTATTTTTTTCAACAAATATTTGAATGACTCCCACATGTCCGGTATTGAGTTAGTAACAGAGCTACCACCAACATAAACATAATCTGTATATTCATATAGTTACTATTTTCATGGGGCAGAAGACAACAAATAAATGAATAAGTCAAAAAAATGACAGATTAACAAACTATAGAAATGATCCCTGAAAGAGAGACTCTTAATCATGAGAAACAAAGTGAAGGTTGCTGGAGGGGGAATGGGGTAACTGGGTGATGGGCATTAAGGAGAGCACATAATGTAATGAGCACTGGGTATTATAGAAGACTGATGTTCTAAGTAAAAACTGAGTTTAATTAATTTTTTTAAAATGACAGATTATGGGGATATCTGGGTGGCGCAGCGGTTTGGCGCCTGCCTTTGGCCCAGGGCACGATCCTGGAGACCCGGGATCGAATCCCACATCGGGCTCCCGGTGCATGGAGCCTGCTTCTCCCTCTGACTGTGTCTCTGCGCCTCTCTCTCTCTCTCTGTGACTATCATAAATAAATAAAAATTAAAAAAAATAAAAAATAAAAAATAAAATAAAATAAAATGACAGATTATGGGATCCCTGGGTGGCGCAGCGGTTTGGCGCCTGCCTTTGGCCCAGGGCGCGATCCTGGAGACCCGGGATAGAATCCCACGTCGGGCTCCCGGTGCATGGAGCCTGCTTCTCCCTCTGCCTATGTCTCTGCCTCTCTCTCTCTCTTTCTGTGTGACTATCATAAATAAATAAAGAAAAAAATATTTAAAAAAATAAATAAATAAAATGACAGATTATGATTACTATTAAGAAGAAAATTACACACATACAAAAAAGATAGGGAGAGCTAGCTTTTGACAGTTTAGAGTAAAATTTTTTGAAGGCACAACATTTCAGCAAAGACTTAAAAGGTGACTAAAAACAATCCAGCATGTTTAAAGTGATTAAAGTAAGATCAGAGGCAGCACAGAAATTTCTGAAAAATATCAAGGCTATGGGTAGAAGGAAAAGGCTTACAACTTGACAGAATTGAAATTTAAACTTAGAAGGTCTTCAAAACCCAATACAGAACACCACTCAGAGCAACTAAAATTAGAACATAATGAGATGGGGCTCAAAATTTTCACTACCCTTGAATAAAGGAAACCAGAGCTACCTGGAGAAATGGTTGATTCCACAGCTAGACATGAAAAATACTAAATGAGCATAAATATCTTGTATCTTTCAAAAGAAAGATAGGGGGAATGTCCAAAAGCAGGCACCATCATAAAGGAGGTCCCAATAGCCAAAGCTTTAATAATCTGAGCAACAAAATTAACAATGACAGCTCTGGATTGTGGCACATAGAAAAAAATACATGTCCATTAGTTCAAATTGATACAGAGAATTAAATAAATGGAAGAGAAGAAACACTCTTCATTACAAAAGAATTCACGTTAACAATCATAAAAGAAATGAAAGGAAATAATGATTAGGCAAACACCACAGAAATAACAGCTGCAAGCAAGAACAGTCATTGGATGCTAAAATATTTACATAGTCTCAGTAAATCCCCCACTATATGCTTATTAGTTACAAAGGGGAAAATAGTAATTTTAAAATGCAGAAACTGGGAAGATATCTTCTTAACCAAGTCAAGATTAACAACAACAGCAGTAAGACAAATCAACATCACGTATTTTCTAATACCATGCACTGAAAAACGTACAGCATCACTTCTGGAGTGTTCTTCCCCAAAATGTATAACCTCACTCCAATCATGAGAAACATCAGACAAACCCAAACTGAGGAATATTCTACAAAATAACTGACATCTACTCTTAAAACTGTCAAGGTCATGGAACACTGGAGAAGATTGAAAAACTATCACAGATAGGAAGGACTGAGACAGGACAACTAAATGCAAGTGAGATCCTGAACCAGACCCTGAAGCTGAAAAGGACAATGGTGGGAAAACATAAAATTCAACTCAGGTCTACAGAGGAGTTACTAGTATTGTGCCAACGTTAATTTCCTGGTTTTGATACACTATGGTTATATGTTAACATTAGGGTAGCTGAGCAAAGTAGAGATAGAGATTGCAATTTTTGCAAATTTTCTGGAAGCCTTAGTTCAAAATCAAACTTAAAAAAAAAAAAACCTGAAAACTTAATTTAAAAAACACGTAGAGTATTCAAAAGTTTAGTACTTTTAACAAACTACTTATGTATACTGACATCTAAAAACTGCTCATGTAGAAAATCTCCTCCAACCAAAGAAGAAAACAGGAATGTGTAAGAAATGTTGTAGTCTTGATGTCAAACTAAATACTAGAATGACAAACTGGTCCGGCCCCATACAAAAGCTGTTATTTTCTTAAATGTTAATAAATGGAAAGACATTTTACTTACCTTTATATCACTACCTGGTGTGGCACTGAGAGCCAAGATTCTAAAGTGATTTGTATATTTGAACAGTTCTCTTACAACCTTAAACAAGAAAAAAATGTTCTTTAATTTCATCCATCCAATACAAAAACAACAGTGATTCTGTTAAACAAACTATTATATATGTTCTATTATCAATACAAAAACAACAGTGATTCTGTTAAACAAACTATTATATATGTTCCATTATCATTCTTTCTTATAGAGTATTGATGGTCTAAGGGATGGAACCATCATGAGTCACATTATCTAAAGAGCAAATAATTCAGGTTTACATTCTACACCAATCAAAAACATCTTAGAGTTTCTTCCATACATAAAGCTACTACATCAAGGCTGACTACAGAGGCAAATCAAAATACTCAGTTAATTCAAGGGCAAATCGAAGAAGAAAAGGGTCTACTTTCTGTTGTTTGAGCCATATGTTTATTAGCCTTACAGCTATATCCATACTGCACACTTACCAGGTGAAGATAAGTCCTAACATAAAGACAGGGAAAAAAAAAAAAACAGTATGAAATTAGATTTGAAATGGAGAAAAACTGTTTCAGGAAAAGACTTTAAAAGCCCAACTTTCCTTTTAAATGTTAACACACCTTCTCAATGGCACCAAAGCATCATTCTAGACTTCGAAATATGAATTCAACACCCATATCTGGTAATGTGAATTCAATACCCATATACTGAATTTTTCACCAGATTCCTAAATAATCCTTCACGTGATGCCCCAATACAAGGAAAAGAACCCCTAAGTAAATGGAATTGCAAGAATAGCTCTCAATATCTAATAGCTCTGCATTAG
Source organism: Canis lupus dingo (assembly GCF_003254725.2). Taxonomy (NCBI): domain Eukaryota; kingdom Metazoa; phylum Chordata; class Mammalia; order Carnivora; family Canidae; genus Canis; species Canis lupus. The sequence continues at coordinate 22,618,803 of NC_064250.1, read as the reverse complement.
ATATGGGAAATAGTAAAAACAGGTTATCTAAAAACTTTATTTCAACCCACATAAAGGATGAATTAAAAGAGACCCTGAATCTTGACTAATCTCAAAAAATATTATTTATGGACTTTCTTTTTAACATGATATGGAATACAACATAAAGACAGAACATTATACTTAACATAGAATTGTTCTAAGTAAAAACTGATGCAAGACAAAATGTCCCTAATAAATACATTACTTTCATCCAAATGGGATTCTCAAGCATTTTGTAGAAAAGGAAATGGTGCTGTGTTTGTAACCCAGGAAGCTACATTCTTCATGGAGTTGGTGTGCCTGTTGGCTTCTCCATCTATAATATTCAAGGCATCATAAACACTCAGGACTGTTTGGATTTAATGAAATCAGTGCATGTCTTACTGTACTCAATAATAGCATAAGCTTTGTAAATTAAAAAAAGGGGCAAAGGCGCTCAGTTGGTTGGGTGTCTGACTCTTGATCTCAGCCCAGTTTTGATCTCAGGGTCATGAGTTCAAGCCCATTATTGGGCTCCATGCTGATTGTGGAGCCTACTTAAAAAAAAAAAAAAAAAAAAAAAAAACACCTGGTGCTAGAAATTTTCTTTGAAAATAAAATAAATGAATTAAAGTTGCTAGGTATAAGCTAAAATCTACAAAATAAATTCACAGAGTTAAAATAAAAAATTTTAAATGCCCCGCTCAAGCAGAAACCTTAACACACTGGATATTAATTTACTTGGAAAGATATGAATAAAAAAATATATACATCCATTTCCTGCCTAAAATCAACTCTAAAGATGACAATTCTCCAGAAGGTAACACAGAGGTATAATACAATAAACTTAAACTTCAGTTCTTTAAACAGGGAAACTACAAATTCACAAACTGGCAGTAAAATTCACCTCTTGGCACTAAATAAAATCAACTCTCCCTTTTATTCTTACGCTATACCCTCTCCCTGATATCACCAGATTATAGTTTTACCTACCCACCACCTACCCGTTGATGATTTGCAAAGCTGTATCTCCAGCTCAGAACTCTCCATTGAAATTCATACTTTTATCACCCACTGCCCACTGGTATCTGTACTTCGATTCCTCATAGACATTTCAAACTCAACAATCTAAAACTACACTAATCATCTTCATGTAATACCCCAAATCTTTAGTGCCTCCAGAACTCTTCATCTTGACTAAGAGCATCCTCAGTCTTCCAACTCAGAAACCTGGGAGTCATCCTAAATTCCTCCTCTTCCTCATTGTACATCCTGCCTTTAGCCTTCTCTCTTCTAATCTCTTTTAAATCTAAAGTATCACTGAACATTGTTCAGTGAGTCTCCACCACCTGTATTTCCTATGTCCTACAAAGAGCATTCAAATTGCTAAGCATAATATACAAATACCTTCATGGCCTGGACCTTAATTACCTCTCCAGCCATATCCCACTTCTTCACCTTTATAGTTTATATTCATGTAGTACTTAACTAGAAGCCACTGTGTTAGGTATGCTGCATATATTAGATCATTCAATCTTGGTAACAACTCTTGACAGTTAAGTATTTTACCTAGCTGCCAAGGAATGACACTGCACATCTGCTACCAATCTCTGGATTATTATCTTAGTTCCAAAACTCCACCCATACCCTATTTCAGATCACTGCCTCAACCATGACTAGGCTTTCAGCATCTACACCCACAGTAATGGTCTTGTTAAGGATTAAAAAAAAAAAAATTTTAAGACAGCAGAGACACTGTTTGAATGAAGTATTACTTTCATTGAAATAATGTGGGGCTTTTTCATAATGATAACACAATCAAAACTTCCATCATTAATAAGTATTCACTAAAATACTCTTTAACAATATGTTCACAGTCCAAAGACTTTTAAACGAAATATTACCTGACAATAAGCATAGTTTCCAAGAGCTTTATGAGCTTCATCAATAACTAGACACTTTATTTCAGCAGCAGGACAAGCTCCTCTAGAAAGATCATTTACCATGACTTGAGGTGTAAGAAAAAGGACTCTCTTACTGCGCCATATTTCCTTCCTGGTGAAAGCTTGAGTAGTTCCTGTAAACAAAAGTGACATTCTATATTCTAAATGCCAGGACTGTTATCTTTAAAATATCTATAAATAATCTGGCCTAATTTCACAATGCAGTCCTTTGGTAATCTGCCTTCAGCCAAGAACAATTTAACAAATCATTGAACTGTTACATTTTAAAGCTCTGTTGTGATCCAAATGTCAATGCTGAGGCACAACTAGACAGTTTTTAGAGAATTCCTACATAATGACACAATGTCTTAAGAAAAGCAAACTTTCTTTCTGGGAAATCTTTCTGGGTTAGAAAGTCGGGAAACCTCCTGCTCACTTACTGATGGGAGTATACACACATAATCGCTTCAAAATGCTCCGACAAACTAAAGGGAGTCTCTGAAAATTGAGTAAAGCAACCCTTTTTTGTGAGGGCCAGGCTTGCTTCAAGTAGATAATCCTTTAAGGGAGAAGATGTAAAATATGCTGTGTTCTGGGGACTATTCCGCATGGAATTGCTTTAGCTCAGTTTCCACCAGAACGCGTGCTTTCCCGAGTACCCAGCTCTTAATTTCAAATTAGCCCATTCTCTAAAATACCTGTCATTTCGGCCATGTGGGACTGCGGAATACCCATCACTCGGTAGCAAGCCTCGATCTGCTGTGTCACCAAAGGTTTCGTGGGGGCCATGAAGACCACCTTGCCGGAAGGGAACCAGCGGTAGAAATTGTACATGACCACGGCGGCAATAAAGGTCTTTCCCAAGCCAGTAGGGAGACACACCAGCGTGTTGCAAAACAGAGAAGTCCGGGTAATCTGTAGCTGGTAGTCCCGCACTGGGCAATTAGTAGGGTAAATCCACAGGGAGCCCGCTGAGGTGCAGAAACCGCCATTCTCTACCCTCAGCTGCTGCTCGGCCTCATACACTGCAACCAGCAATACATCATCGTCCGACTCCGGCTGAGCCTCTGCAGCCGGAGGAAAATGTGCCGTAGAGGTGCCCGGGCTCTGAGGCCGCTCAGGTCCAGAGCTGCAACCCGGGGCTCCGGCTGATCGAGAAATGCTTGAGCCCCACGTCTGGAAAAGCGTTCTTTGCCGTCCGCTCATTAGGCTGACAATCACCAGAGGCCTCTCTCAGACGCAAGCCGTTCCAACAGCTCAACCGCCGCCATTCGGATCCCCATCGGTTACCTTCACACAAAACAGTGGAACGCGAGGGCGGAACTGCAGTCGGTGGGTTCATCTAGTTGAAAATGCCGCCACTGAGTTTGCGTCGGAAATCTGATTGGCTGGCTTCCCGGAAACCCTTGCGGAGTAGTCCCGGAGACGCATGCGCACTACCCTGGCGTTACTCTAAATTTGGTCCGCGGTTCAGTTTCCTTATAGACTTTAAATCTAAGTTCCGTTCCGATGACTGGGCGTTTGGGCCTCATTGCTAAGATGATGATATTGCTTAAAATGATAAAAAAATAATAATAATAATAACTTTGAGGTCCACGAATATCCATATTTTTGTGAATTTAACGTTATGGAGTGTCTAACATTCCTTGTTGGCTATGTTTTTAAATCGGAAGATGAGGTGAAAAACACATGGGCTACGTAGAATTAAAGGTCTTATTTCTTTATCCAAGCTGAGAAAAAAAAGAAAAATGCCCGGTCTCATTTTCCCAGTATTTGGAGAGGTAGCCCATTATCTTAATATTTTTATTATTAAGAGGGAAGTGAACGGTTTGGCTTCATATTCATCAGGAAATCTGAAAGAAAAAAAAAGGAAGGCATTCCTGATTCCATCATTACATCTTCATAAATGACACCAGGCCGTATGCGTCAGTGAGATATTATTCTACTCTAGCGACAGCTTTCTACCTCAGGCTTGGTACGATTCCCCGCTTCTTCGCTCCAAACTCTGGCAACTTGGAGTAACCTCTGGACATTTCCTTCCTCGTGTGTGGGTTGTTGTGAACATTAATACTATCGCCGTCGTCATCCGCAAACAGCATCCTGCGTGCAGCTTCTTTACATTGTTGTGTTTGGCCAGTTTCTTGAACTTGCTTTTAAACTTTCCGGCGTCTTTTTATTTCTTGGGCAGGGAAAGGAACAGTTGTATTTCAGTTTCACCTGAGTTTGAAAAGGGAGGTGGGGGCAGCCCCGGTGGCTCAGCGGTTTAGCGTCGCCTGCAGCCCGGGGTGTGATCCTGGAGATTCGGGATCGAGTCCCACGTCGGGCTCCCTGCATGGAGCCTGCTTCTCCCTCTGCCTGTGTCTCTGCCTCTCTCTCATGAATAAATAAAATCTTTTTAAAAAAATAAAATAAAGGGAGATAGGGGGTACGGGTTGTTCTGATGGACAAGGACCGAGACTATTCAGGTGTGAGTTTTTAGGCTAGAACTAGATAGAATGTGACTAGAAGCCTGAATGCTGTTTTCCTGAGGCAGTTTATATACAGGCTTTAAAGGCCTAGCAGCCCGTCGGTAATACACAAATGTGGGCAATGGCTGGTAAATAGCCCCACCACCAATGGTCGCTTCACAACGGTTCCAGCCAAGAGCGGACGGCAGGCTCAGGCCACCCGCGTCGTCCGCCGCAATGACCGCATCAGCGCGCTCACGTCCCGACTCCACCGAGGCAGTCCAAGCACCGCCGCGACGTCCCTCACGGCCCGGCCCCAATCCCGCCGCGCCGCGCCGCGCCGCAGCCCCGCCCCCTCGCGCTCCCGGCGGAGCCCGCGCCACGCCCCAGGGGCGGGCCGATGCTGAACTGAGGCGGGCTGGCTCAGTACGGCGGAGGCAGCGGGGGAAGATGGCGGCGGCCGTTCCACAGCGGGCCTGGACCGTGGAGCAGCTGCGCAGCGAGCAACTACCCAAGAAGGACATTATCAAGTTTCTACAGGACCACGGTTCAGATTCGGTACCAGAGGCGGCGGGGCGGCCGGGCTGGTGCGGCTGAGGGACGCCTCACCCCCCCGGAGATTCCCGTACATTCTGTATTCCTCCGTGCCCCCGCCCTCGTCCTCTCGCGGCTGGTGGCCTGGAAGGCCGGAGAGGCCTCGCGTGTGGCGGGGAGCCGCGCTCTTGCCCTAGCTGGGCTGCCCCATCTGGGTGGGGGGAACAGCTTTACTGCTTGGGGCCGGCAAGCGGCGATTGCGTCATCAGAACCTCACTGGGACCCTTGAGTGAGGGTGGAAGCTGTGGGAAAGAAAAAAAAAGAATAAAACCAGGAGATCCTGGGGGTTGGGACGGGTGCCCTTGCTCTGGGGACCGGGGTGAGGCCCCTGCAGGAGAGAGTAGGCCGTTAGGGGACTGGGAAGGCTTGTGAAGGTTTTTGTGGGAACGGTCTGTGCGTTTTGCTTTTCTCGTCGATTACTAAATAATGAACACTAATGCGTGTAATTTTTTTTAAAAAAAAACGGTAGTTTGCAGTTTAACTTTTTAAAATATCGACTCTACGTGACCTTTTCACCTTTATACTTTCAGGGGAGTTACATGCGCCTTCAAGCGCACAGTATCTCCCATTGTTATAAACAAGACTAAGAAATGAATTTGACATTCTTTATCCTGTACGCCCTGCATTTTTCAGTATAGGCTCCATCTTAACCACCCGACTCTGGTCACAAGTGTTTTGGGGTTGTTTTGTTTTGTTTTGTTTTGTCAGACTTGACTTTTTTCCTTTCCGAAATTAAGAGCATTCATAACCTCTCTTAAGTTCCCGAACCACTGCAGAATTTCTGCAAGCTGGATCCTCCACTTTTGGGAGATAGAAACAGCAGTCTGAATGGTTTCTCTACAGCTTTTCATTTAAGTTCTAAACTTGAATTAGAAGAATTCTTTCTGGGTTCTTCTGTTAGGATCGTAGTTAATTTTCATTTTGAGGTGTCTTTAAGAGGTAGTTACTCTCAAGCATCCAGTTCTATACACCTAGACATCAGCAAATATTTATACAACACCTATAGCAAGAACTATGCTCAGTATTAGGGGATACAGGATAAAAAGAAAGACCGCACCTCAGGTATTCCATTTTATACCATTTTAGTGGAATTACTTTCTCTTCAGTCAATTCATATTTTCAACAGGAACAATAGAGTAAACTAGGCATATCATTTGTTAACATTTAATGTCTTAATACTGTAGTTAATCAAATTCTTACAGAACAAATGATCCCAGTGTGAAATCTAATGTAAAACTGGCCCACCTGGGACAATTTCAAGAGACTTGAATTATCAATTTTTTTCAACATATTAATCTTTCAAGTGCATATTCTCCAGTATTCATTCACATTCCTAAACTTATATTTGACAGTCACCATCTTATTGATCATAAGATATGAAGGAGCTGTTGGTATTTTGGATATTTTTTTGGAATCTTGCTAAAGAAATCACAAGAGTGCTAAAAGCAAGTGATTACTTCCATTTAATCAAAATTACCTTTCAGCCTTTATCATTTAGAACATTTGTCTAATTGAGGGAGAGGAAAAGCAGAGGAGAAAAAAAAATACAGTAGTGATTTGTTAGAAAAGCTGTTTTATCAAAAAGATAGGTGCCAGGGGCCAGCTTTATGAAGATAACAAAAATGAGGAATCAAGGACCAGAAGGCAGAAAAGGAAGCAGAAAAAAATAAGAAGAAGACATTTTTCAAATCCCCACATTACATGATTTTGAGATGATGTTACATTTTGATAACTCGATATTTCAGAAGTAGTATTTTGGTGTCAATTTGCCAACTTGGTTTTAACTGTTTTTGCTGATTTTATTTAAGAGAAGTGGGATTCTGTTACTTTGAATTATGAAGTACATTGTTATTAGTCCTAACAACTAATATTTATTGAGTTCTCACCATGCAATAGACTGTAATATGAAAGGCATTAAATGGATTATTGTGTTTATCCTTAAAACCATTCTCTGAGATAGATGCTGTTATTATTCTTCCACTATGATATGGAAACTAAGTTTTTAGGAAAGCTTGTCCTTTGACTAAGATCAGATAGCTAGGATTTTGATTCAGGTGGTCTAACTCCTCAGCCCGCACACTTAACCACCATATATCCAGCATTTTGTAACAGTGCTTCCCAGTCTGTCAAGAATGGGTTACACATTTGTCAAGATAGCTATGCCTAACATGGTTAAAGGGTCCCATGGCCATGGCCAAGTAACATCCTGCCAGTACCAGCATCATCCAGTTACCAAAGTGTGCTTGCTATATAAATGTTCTGTGAGTTCTGTAATGGGAAGAGCATTAGTATGCAACAGTGTGACTCCTATGTAATATTATAGTTCCAGTCTTGTCAATAATCTTTATAGTGTATTTTTTAAATCTTCCTTCGATCTTTTTTGTTATGAAGTAGGGCAGAAAATATATTTATTTTTTCCATCAGTAGTAGTTTTATTAACGATACAATTGTTCACATAAGAGGTCATTTTCTAAAGTTTAGACCCTTATTACATGAGGGAGATTATTTTGACTAACCAGCTTTTTTTCCTTATAGTTTCTTGCAGAACATAAGTTATTAGGAAACATTAAAAATGTGGCCAAGACAGCTAACAAGGACCATTTGGTTACAGCCTACAACCATCTTTTTGAAAGTAAGGTGAGTATTATTACATCATATTACCAGAATATTGGTTTAGATATTTGTGTTTGAGAAAAGAACTTTTAAATTTATTTGCAGAATTTATTTAATTTTTTCCACCTGGAGTTTTTCCTAACTATAAGTGGACTATCAAATCTAGCAAAGCTAATCTGCAGTATAGCAGGATATTATGTTTTTGAAAGGAACCAAATTTTAAAAAATAATTCCCAGGATACCTTGGTGGCTCAGTAGGTTGAGCATCAGACTCTTGATTTCGGCTCAGGTGGTGATCTCAGGGTCTGGACATCAAACCCTGCACTGGGCTACCTGTTCTTTGGAGAATCTGCTTGAGACTCTTTTCCTCTGCCCCTCCCCACACTCGCATGTGTCTGTGCTCACTCTCTCTCAAAGAAATTTAAAAAAAATAGTAATTCCCTGTAGCTTAAATTAAAACAACAAAAGGGCTACCAAAAAGTTAAGACTCCAAAGTAAATTCTATTTCATTAATGAATTTTGAATCTTAGATTTAGGCTGAGCCTTTAGAAAACCAAATTTTTAAAAAATTCTCCAATATTTGTTCACTATGAAATAACTATCTTCCACAACAGAGTCTTTATTAAGGAATTATGTGATAGTATTCATATCTGAGTCTTGAGTTGGCCTTTCTAAATCTTTTTCCTTTTTAAGTATTTATTTATTCGTTTTAAAGAGAGAGAGCACAAGTGAGGGGAGACCGAGAGAATCCCAGACTCCCCATGAGCATGGAGCCCAACATGGGGCTGAATGCCAAGACCCTGAAGTCATGACCGTAGCTGAAACCAAGAGTCAAACACCCAATGCCACTGAGTTGTCCTTTCTAAAGATCCCTTTTGAGCATTTATATTATGAGATGCTTTGAGGTTCATAATTTGTTGATTAAAATGCTTAACATAAGATTTTTCCTTTGTTCTTAGTTTCCATTTATTTGTATTTGAGTTACATAGCCTATATTCAAATGCAGGTGTTCATTAAATTGAAAAGTTGAAAATCTAGATATCCCTTCTAGTCTTTAGCCTGTCCCGAATATGGTAAACATTAGAACATTTTCCTTGCAGCGTTTCAAAGGTACTGAAAGTATAAGTAAAGTGTCTGAGCAGGTGAAAAATGTGAAGCTTAATGAAGATAAACCCAAAGAAACCAAGTGTGAAGAGACTCTGGATGAGGTTTGTATGTAATATTATTTTATTTCTCATGTGAATTTGAGGAAAGTTTATAGCACTGATTTCTCATAATAAGGGGTGGTTGAGTATGACTACTTTGAGTGAGCCAAACACTGATTTGGGGTGTGTTATCTCCCTTAGGTGTACTGAATCAGGGAAGAAAAAAAAAGAAAAACATGTAAGAACCAGTGCTTTATGGTTAATAAGCTTTTTCTATAAAATACCTCTAGCTTTGTATTTTATATTTCCTCTATGTCTGACTAGAACTCCTGAGCTTCCAAAGCCATTTTAAGTCCTGCTTCTATAGCCAAGTTTGACTGAGTGAAAGCCGTTTCACTGTGATTATTTTTAGCTTTTTCTAATGTACATGGTATCCTTGGCAATAGAAATAGTCCAGGCTTGGCAACAGGGTGTGGAGTCTTCTGTCTCATCTTTCCCAACATAGGTCTTACATTTTGGTACAAAGGTTTGAAGAACTAGATAAAACCATTTCTGCAAAGGGACAGCCTCAGTAGAGCCAAGGACAGCAGTTAGAACAGCCACAAAAGAGCTAAATTGATAATAATCTTGCCCACTTCTGATAATATCTTGCTAATAACTAAGCTATAACTCCTTCCTAACAGTCTTAGTATCAGTGATAATAATTTGATTCTTTAGGTCTTATGAAGACATGTCACCTAATGATGAAGTACTATAGCATTTGGATATTTGTAGATAGAGTGTAAGTTCAAGTATACAATTATAGAAGTTTATATACCTAAAGCTAGTTAGTTCACAGGATACTCTCTTGGTTGAAAAACAGAATTTCATGTTCATGGATATATACACACAATAAAGCAATTTTGAGGTTTATCATGTCTAATATTATTTGATAAATGTTATATGTACTGGGAAGATATTCAGCAGCTACTAAGGTAAGTAAAGGTATAATAATTATTGAAGGATTGCAAAAGCAATTGGCAAAATAGTTTACCTTCCAGAAAATTACAATAAAAAGGTATGAGGCAGCAGATTGTGTATCATTATGAGGTTAAGAAAAAAAGAGTTATGGGGTGCCTGGGTGGCTCAGATGGTTGGGCATCTGCCTTCGGCTCAGATCATAATCTCCAAGTGCTGGGATCAACCCCCATGTCAGGCTTCCAGCTCAGCAGGGAGTCTGCTTCTTCCTCTCCCTCTTCCTCTTCACACATAAATAGTATGTGTGATAAACTGAAATGTAAATATCAGTAATAAACTGATACTTAAAGTACAGCAAAAAAAACCCTGCTTTTCTTACCTATATGAATTACCACCTATTAGCCTTTAGCATTCTTTAAAAAACTGATAATCCTGCTTTGTTTTAGGAAATATGCCTGTTAGAGTAATTTCTATAGATAATTCTGTTCCTCGTGTGAACTTACTTTCAAGTTCAGAAACAAATGGAGTATTACTATATTCGTTCTAATTGGATATAGTAAAAATATTTAGTAATGTCTAGTATTGGTGCTAAACAACTCAAATCTTTGGGGAAAAAAAAGTCACAATGCGTTATTTAATGCCTTATGATTTTATAGGAATTAAATAGTAATTATATTTCTAACCTTGGAAAGTAATAGGATTTATTTTATCATTTGTTGAATAACAATTTTGTCAAAAGAACATTGGTTTCCAAAGTAGCTAGAAGTTACTTGAAATTAAATTATAGAGGGACACCTGAGTGGCTCAGTGGTTGGGCGTCTGCCTTCGGCCCAGGGCATGATCCTGGAGTCCCAGGATAGAGTCCCACATCAGGCTCCCTGCATGGAGCCTGCTTCTCTCTCTGCCTCTGTCTCTGCCTCTGTGTGTATCTCTCTTGAATGAATAAATCAAATATTAAAAAAAAAAAAAGAAATTAAATTATAGATAGGCTACTTACTAATATTCTCACCACAGACAACAATTAGATGAATTTTTTTAACTCAGAGGTGAACCAGAGGCAACAGAGTTAACCAAATCTGTGAAACTCTGTGCCGAGACTTGGTTCACAGTTGGCTGTATAAGAATTCTCTTTGTCGTCCACCATAGAAGGATGTGAGTTACTAACTCTATGTATTGTTTTTGTTTGTTTTTAGGGTCCACCAAAATATACAAAATCTGTCCTTAAAAAAGGAGATAAAACCAACTTTCCCAAAAAGGGAGATGTTGTTCACTGCTGGTATACAGGAACACTACAGGATGGGACTGTTTTTGATACTAATATTCAAACCAGTAAGTGTAAATGTAATCCTATCTTTTTAGCTTTAAGGCATTGCAAAATATTTGTGTGGTACATGAACAGTTGGTTATACCTTTCTCTTGGCTGTCAATTTTTTCCAAAAGTCCTTTGCACCTGTGATTATTGGCCGGGGGAATAAATCTTGGTTGTTGGGAAGCCAAAAAAAAAAAGCTTAGTCTAAACTTCGTTAATGTCCTATAGTTGAGGCTTTTGTATTTAACATAAAAGGCAGAATAGTGTGGTGTTTTAGTAGTGTAAACATAGGTCTTTACCCTCTTCCTGCTTTGGGGACCATAACTATTTTTACATACAGAATTGTCTTGATGAGTTAACTTTCTGAATTTTTATTTCTTTTCAAATGCATAATATGGTAAGTTCTAAAATCAGTTTAAAGACAAATCACTGTTTTTCCACTGGAACTTAATTTCATCATGCATTATAAGGAAAATTTGTTTTACAGGTTCAAAGAAGAAGAAAAATGCCAAGCCTTTAAGTTTTAAGGTTGGAATAGGCAAAGTTATCCGAGGAGTAAGTAAAAAATGGCAATGAATCAATAGATATTCTGGTACATGCTGTATCTGCTATGGTATCATAAGTAGGATTTGGGATATGATGAAAACATTTGTCTTTGGATTCTGACAAATCAGGTGCTATCACTGTTAACTGATCTGACACAAGTTTTCTGGGTTTCAGATATGGACAACAGTACATTCTTCCTCAGGGTTGCTAAACAATTAAATGAGCATGACTACAGTATATAATGTAATAGAGGCTCAAATATTTTCTTCATGCCTACCCCTCTTTATTTTTTCATCATAAAGTAATTCATCAGAAAGTTTGGCTTTCTAAATTTATGTTTTAAGATTTTTTTTTTTTAATTTTTATTTACTTATGATAGAGAGAGAGAGGCAGAGACATAGGCAGAGGGAGAAGCAGGCTCCATGCACCGGGAGCCTGATGTGGAATTCGATCCCGGGTCTCCAGGATCGCGCCCTGGGCCAAAGGCAGGCGCCAAACCGCTGCACCAACCAGAGATCCCTGTTTTAAGATTCTTAAAAAATGTCACATAGTTGTTTTATCACTTACACACAATTGAGAAAGGTAAAAGATCCATTTCACTGCAGTACCTTATAGAAGCAGAAGTTTGTTCTGGGCCTTTTCACTTCTCACAACCAAGGTTCAAAAACCAGAAAAACTTTTCACACATAAGCATGCTTTTTTACCTGCCTTTACATGTGAGAGATAATAGAAGGGAACTTTGAGAAAAGGGGAAGGTAGGATTGAGCTGTACTGACCAATGCAGTGTACAAGAGTATGTAATAGAGCACTGAACAAAGCTGTTTTTGTAGGGCCTATTGTTATTAAAAGGTCTTTATTCACAGCATCAAACATTATAACTGAAATGCCTGTTAAATGCACTTATGAGAACCCTCGGTGTTCTTTATACTTGGGCAAGTTCTAAAATACGGAACATATCCACAGCCCAAAATAGCATATAAAACATCTTGAAACCAAAGGTTTAACTAAAAATAACCTTAACTGCTACCTGATTATACCAAGGTGATCAATTTTTTTATTTCTAGGACTAATTTGCTTACATATTTCTTCTAGTAAACCATATTCTTAATTTCCATTATATAACAGGTCTGTCCCTTGAGCTTTATGTGACTGAACATTTCAACAGAGTATATGATATTAGTCATATATTTATCTTTGCATCCTGTTGGTTTAACTGTTTTTGGTAACTGGCTTTAAGATCCAGAGCATCTGGCTGGCCTAGTTGGTAAAGCACGTGACTCGATCTTGGGGTTGAGTTTGAGGCCCACACTGGGGGGGAAAGAGTCTACTTAAAAAAAAAAAAAAAAAATTATACAAGATCCAAATTTGGACAAACTGGAATGGCAACCTAGAAACCTGTTATTATTTCTTTGAATACTCTTACCCCTAATGTTGTAACATGTAGTTTATCTTATATGCCACCATGACTCCAAAATCTAGCAAACTTAAGATGATTCTAGAGTAAGTACTTACTAGTTTATCCTTATAATATAAATTCAGAAGTTTGCGCTAGGATATAACAAGTATAGCAAATTTTTTATGATAGTACTAATAACTGGTTTCTGTAAAGTATGACAGCTAACATTTACAAAAAGTACTTTCACATTGTACCATTTAAAGAGTGTATTACACAAAAAAATAACTTTTTTTTTAATTGAGGTAATAAAGGAACAAAGATTCAATCAAGGACATTATGAAATCCAGTAACAATGCTTTTTGGTATATTCAGTCTTCTAGTTTTTCATGTATTTTTTGCAAATTATCATTAGTTTTTATTGCATGTTCTTGCCTTTAGTGGGATGAAGCACTCTTAACTATGAGTAAAGGAGAAAAGGCTCGACTAGAGATTGAACCAGAATGGGCTTATGGAAAGAAAGGACAGCCTGATGCCAAGTATCCTTTTTTTCCTTTGTGAGTAAAGAAAAAACACGAAGAAAGGCCACTTGAATATATATAAAAGATATGTTGTCTAGGTTAACTTTCAGATTAGGAATCCTGTCCATACTAGTATTCCTGTGTCAACAGCTCCAATATAGACAGTAGTTAATATTTTTTATTGGCACAAAGTATGCCAAACTTGAGCTAGAATAGAATCTACCATTTTTCCTCTTGGAACTCAGGTTTTCCATTTTTGAGAGCTAAACTGTGAGGTTTTAAGATTCCATCTTTGAAAAGCAGTTGTTACTGTATGAAGGATTTACTTCAAGGAACTAAGATGTCCAATACAAACAACTGAAGCAAACAAGTATGACTTATAGTAATTTTATGCTACAGTATAATTTCAGGCAATTAAATGGGTACTCAGAGATTAGAAATGGAGGACATGTTGGGGATTACCAGTTTTGAAGGAGAGAGACCATAGGTCCAACATAGTGGAAGCATCTGTGATTACTGTTAATGACAGTACTTTTCTAATAGGCCCAGTTTGAAACTTTTTTTAAAAAAACACACCTCCTGACCATGTCTACCAGAACAATCCAATAACTAAGTGAGAAGTAATTTTTTCAGTTGTTGGTTCCATTCCCACTGGACTAGTTGGATCAGTTAAAGTAACTTTTTAAAAATTTGGAAGCCCTCTCCAATCTTACCAGTTAAGATTATTTGGGAATATAATAGCCCTCTTCTAAACCTATCAAAATTAGATGGCTCAACTACAGCTCCCTCTCTCTTGTGAACTATGTCAAGACCAATCAGATAAAAACCACACTTCTCTGAACTCAGCACCTTAAAATTCACAGCAAATATCAGGTACTACACCTCAAATGATAACTTTGATTTAATGTAATTTATACACTCAACTAGATCGAAATCGCCTTTATTTTCTTAAGCATGGACTAGCAATCTTCATTAGGTGGTAGCTAATTTGGGAATACTAGGAAAAGAAGATCCTTGTTCAAGCTCAACCGATCTAGTCAACCTATACTGATAGGTTATGATCCCCATTCACAAAGATACTTTTAGGAACCACTAGGCACCTCACTCAGTCATAAAGCCCTTCCCTTTGGGGTTAATACCCAATTTCCATATATAATTCTAATTTTAGACTGAGGTTATTGGGAGTGAAGGAAGAAATTATTTTTATCAAATTTACCTTGACTACTTCAATAGAATTCCACCAAATGCAAAACTCATTTTTGAAGTGGAATTAGTGGATATTGATTGAAATAGCAATGCTTCAGATATAAAGACATTAGCAACAATAAAACATGGCCTTGAAGAAACTTATGTAACTAGAGCTGGTTACTATTGTAAGGGGAGAGTCAACTGGAAAATTCAAGAACTCAGATATTGTTTACCCAATCCCCAACTTTTAATATATGTAATCCATCATAATTCCTTAAAGTTTGAGATATTTTACTACAGCTGTGTAAAATATTAGTTAAGGTGAAGTGACTTTCCTTTTACCTCATGTTGTAAACTAAAAGGCTCAATAAAAACGTATTCAGTGTCTTGATTTGTTTGGTGTTAATATATAAATGTTCTGAGGTTAACCAGGATTAACCAGAACTAAGACTTCATCAGAAGAGGGACTTAAAAGCAAAATTGTCTAGAGAGCTTTGCCAGGGGCACTCTTAAAATCTTTTTTTTTTTTTTTTTTTAAAGACTTTCTAAGGGGGCACCTGGGTGGCTCAGTGGGTTAAGTGTCTGCCTTTCGCTCAGGGTCTTGGGGACCAAGTCCCAGGTCGGGCTCCTGGCTCAGCAGAGAGCCTACTTCTCCCTCAAATCCCCCTGCTCATGCTCTCTCTTGTATCTTTCTATCTCAAATACATAACATCGTAAAGCTTTTTTCTAAAGCTTTAGAAGCTCTTTAATATTTTATTTATTTTAAAAAGAGACCACACACACAGGTTGGGGGGGCAGGAAGAAGAAACAATCTTAAGCAAACTCCCCACTGAGCACAAAGCCTCATGTGGGGCTCCATCTCACTACTCTGAGATAGCAACATGAGTCGAAACCAAGAGTTGGACGCTCAACCAACTGAGCCGCACCCAGGCGCCCCTCCTCTTTAAAAAATCTTTAAATGTTTCTGTATAATGAGAAAACAAGCACAGAAACTGAGGAAGCAAAAAGCTAAATGGTCTAATCCTGGCAAGAAGATAACTAAGTTCAAAAAAAGTATACTTAAACCAATAAACCACTAATCATGATTAATAAAGTTGATATTGTTAGGTGATCCACCTCCTCCCCCCCCCAATAAATTCATAACAATTCATTGAGGAATCTTCAGTTTTATTACAAAAATGAAGATGATCAGTTTGATCAAAATGAAAGCTTGCTCACAAGTTTTACATGAATATTCTAAATACAAAGTCTCCTGAAACAGCATACTTTTGATATGATTTTCATTTTTTAAAAGGGATGCAAACATTCCTTTTCATTTATAATCTCTATCCCAAGACATAGTATTTAATAGTGTATCTTTTCTGCAGTTAGATCCAAATTCACAAGGATAATTGAAACAGACAAAACCTTGTCATCAAAGTTTAAAAATCCATTTTTTTTTACAGAGGTAAATCCTTAATAACCAGCCCTTATGTATTTTCAGAATCTTGTACTACACTGACATGATTTACAGTCAGTTATTTTTTTCCTACCCCTTAAGGCTACAAAACTCTGTTGCAAATGCATTGCAAAAGAATTCTAGACCACTTAATGCAAAAATCAAAAAAATAGTTCTCCAATAAAAAGTAAATTTTATAAATGGTAGGAAATAGTATCTGTGGTAAGCTAATAAGTGACATTTCTTCCCCTATTACTAAACAAATCATGTTACACAGAAACAGGAAGACAAGTTATCAAATACAACAAGCTTATGCTATGTTTACATCCCTCATTAAAAAAAAATAATTTCATATCTTTCACAAATTCCATCTGATACATTTTCTCATCAGGTTGGAGGGGGAGGGTAATACTGTCCATAATTCCAAGGATTCTGATAATTGTACTGAAAGGAAAAAGCACACATGTTAGCATGCTAGAACTGGCTGAATTCTATTTATAAAAGTAATTAAAGAGGATATGTTTAAGAAAACAAGCATGTGTTCACTGCTAAAATTCTAAGACTTAACCACAAAAGACAATTATACAGTCTGGAATAGAAGTAGTTGTTTTAAAAAAAAAAAAACTATCCTAATTTATGCTTTTCTAATAACATCTATGCACAAAGAATTCAATTATGTGAACTCACTTGATACCAGGCACTATAATTATATGCAGCTTGATTTGCCTGTAAATCACCATCAATCATCTGTGTAGATGATGAACTTGTATCTTCTGTGTGAGCTTTCTTTTCCTCTGGTTCTTCTGATCTAAATAAAAGGACAAAAAAGAAACTTTCAAAATTCCAACAGGTAAGTACTTTTAAAACAAATGGGTGAATGTGTACATTTGTATCTATGTACATTTGTTTTAGTAAAGTTCTTAATCACTCAAGTTTTGTATGATTTTTTTTTCAAATCGTGAATATAAACTATTTAAATTACCATAATATGAAATGAAATGTCTTTTAAGCATCCCTTCCCAATTCAAGGAGTTACATACCCATTTTCTGCTTTCCTTTTTAAAGAATCCTGTTCTTTTAGAAGTGTTTGATGTTCATCATAAGCATTCAGAAGCCTGAAAGGAAAAAAAATCCTCTAGAATATACAAAAATCAAATTGTTAAATTCATAAAGTTTTAGACTTATTTCCACTTGGAAATAAAAATATGTTGCGATGAACATTGATTTTTTTTTTTTTTTTTTTGGTGAGATGAACCAGTAAGCAAACCTCCCAGCTAGCTACCTTTTCAATGTATTTCCTTTGGGAAACCACTACTCTGCACTTTCCTTCTCAGTCCATGTGATTCAAAATGAGGCTTCAGGGGTTCAGGACTGGCCAGTACTATATACCCTGACCAAGAACTGGTTCAGCGTGAGCCTATGACCCAAACCAAAACGTTTAGTCGGTCCTGGGATTTTTGAGCTACTAGAAAATGCCTGTTCTCCATACTACAGTTGGCTGAAGCTGATGGGATATTGGTCAAGAGCTATCTTTGGGATCATTTCTAACACATGTGGAACACCTGCCTAGGAAATTATTATATAACTAAGATAGTGACCTTGAGAATGTGTTTTTGTCCATTGCAAAGGAGTCCTGACCATTTTGTAATTTACATATTTTTGAGATCTAATTTAACAATGCTTATTAAAGATCCTTGATATCAGGATAAAATATATTTAAACTTTGGCCATATGATAAACTGAATTAAAACTAATACAAAACTACAATATAAAAAAAAAAACTACAATTTAACTGTTATCACTGATTAAAAAGATAATTTTCAGGAGGCACCTGCGTGACACAGTTGGTTAAGCATCCAATTCGTGGTTTCAGCTCAGGTCATGCTCTCTGGGTTGTAAGATCAAGCCATGTGTCGGGATGTGTGCTCAGCACAGAGTCTGCTTAAGACTCTCTCCCCTTCCCTCTGCCCCTCTCCCCTGCATGCTCTCTTTCTCAAATAAATAAATCTTTTTTTTTTAAGATAACTTATTAAATAAAAACATTCTAACATGATATGTGTATTAAGTCTCACCTGGAACTCAGAACTTCAAAAACGATGTCACTTGAAGCCAAACTGACTGTAATATCCTAAAGATTGTTTTCCTTTTACCATTTTCTGAAATATTTTTTTATAAAGACAAATGGCCTTATTTTTAAGGTAATCATAAACTTGAACACAGATAATTAACATTTCTGAGGAATGACCATTAACACTTTACATGCATATACAACTTCCCTGAGCAGCCTGCATACATACACATCTAATAACAACCAGTAACTCTATTCCAAAATGTTCAAGACACTATAAAATTGTTAATACCAGCAATCTCTGGTTAAAGTGTTTACTCATCAAGCACTTTAAATGTACTAATTTTTTTAAGGCTTTTAACAACCTGTGCATTAGGTGATGAGAGATTCAATCATAACATGAGAAAATTTGAAAACTGAGAAATACACAAATAGTGGCACAGTAAAGATTTAAGCATGTATTTGTCTGAATTAAACCAATTCTTACCAATACATTATACTGCTACCTTAACTTCTAAGCTCATTTATTTTTCAATCAATTCTTTTCAAAATCTCAACTATAAAAATCTTTAAAACCGGATACGCAGAACCTCTGTATTTTGAGGGGCCTAACTGGCATCTTTGTGTTATGACTCAGATTTGTCCACATATTACTGCCAAATTTAACTATGTCATTTAATTTCAGTCAAAACTCGAATAGCTTCCTACCGTCAGTTGTGGTACTGCATGTGCTCCAACCCAGCCTAGTGTTCAATGCATAGCACAACCAACTTCATACTCATTACTTCAAAACCCCTCCATTAACCAGATGTTACTTTTAAATGAACTTTAACTTCCACCATTTTATCCTCTGTCAGAATCCAGTAACTAAATGAAGCCTCATCTCCTCTGCGAAGGATGACAAATCCATTCTGATCCACAGAAATCACAGCCTTAACAGTACCACCTCATATACCTATTTCCTCTGATCATCAAACCACCCAACTAGACTAAAACCTAGAATTAAATTCCCATTTCTTTTGTGTACTTTTTCAGTACAAAACAAAGACACTAAATATACAGCCCAGGTGGTTAGAAGCACAGACTCTGAAGCAAATTCTAATCCCAGTTGCACAATGTAATAAGAGCTAACTGACCTTGGAAAAACTTCTAATCTCTTTAAGCCTCTCTTCATCTATTAAAAGAACAATACCAACAAACAACAAAACAGTATCTATACTTTCATTAGACTGTTCCATATTTTACACTAGATAATTCATATAACAGATTTAATATGTCAAGCACATATATACAATTGTATTAAAAATTATGTTAAAATGTTTTTTAGTTTAACTAAAATTTTACTCAGCCATCAAAAATGTATACAAACATATGTAAAACAGCCACATAAATAATCCTCATTTTATCAAGAACTGTTTTCAATGGAAATCACTCTATAATAGGGTATTTAGAAAAGATAGAAGAACTGGGATAAGTTGCCTACTAGAATCAGTTAAGAATGAAACAGCAGCAATACTCTAATCAATACTTCTATTTTGCAAAAATAAATCATAAGCTTTTTTCCCAAATGCCCTAGAGTAAAATCCTTCTGCTACCTTCAACTTTCAGCTTCTTAAAATGTATGAAAATGAGTTCATTAGGCATGATTTGTGCAACCAGATCTATTTTCTCTGATCAGAAATAAAACAGCATCCCTATCTCTGATTAATCCCATCCACTTTTCATGGCCTATATATACTGTTTGTGTTTTAGGGTTCAATCCTTGATCCATTTCTTTTTTTCATGGAATTACTGCTTCCTGCCATCTCTCATTGTTTACATTACCATGCTAAAATTTTGAAAACAATTTTGAAGGAAACACAAACTATATATCCTGTTAAACACATACATATTTGCAAAATTGAATTACCCCCCATATATTTAAGGAAAAAATAACCTAGACACACATCTTAAATTTAACAATATATTAATTTGTACTAATCATCAAACTCTCATCGAAAATTATCAATGCTCATTTACTATACAAATAGATAATATATAATTAAGATCTTACTTATTAACATCTGAACCAAAATCTTCAAGAAACTCCACTTTTCTCTGAGAAAATGTAATTCTCATTTTAATAGGTAATGAACCATGTATAGCTTTGTCAAAACAATTTAGGATATTTTCTTCATTTTGTTTGAGGTCACCACTATATTCCATTTCAAGTAAATTGAGGTATAACTTTGTATTTTCCTGTGTAAAAAGCAGTATCAATTAATAATATTTCTAAGATACTTTAATTAGAATATATACTTAAAATGTCTTCATTTTAATGTCTAAATTTGAAAAGAAAATCATATTAAAATGTAACACACTAAACGTTTTGAGCATACATCAAAACAGGTGAAAAAAACATTAGCACATTGATAAGTAAGGACATCATCCTAGTATCTCCCAAACAATGCAAACTGTTAAATACCTGTAAGTTAAAAGCCTATATCCTATCTTGGGTTTAATGAGCCTTGGCCTACCAGGCCAAATATAAAAGAAGCATCAAAAAATGGTTTCTACAGTTCCCAGTAATTTAGATTTTTACAACTATAATCATCTTAAACTGCAGCTGGAAACACACTGTTACAAACCTGTGTCTTGGGTGACTGGGTGATGGGCACTGAGGGGGGCACTTGATGGGATGAGCAACGGGTGATATGCTATATGTTGGCAAACTGAACTTCAATCAAAAAATAATAAATAAATAAATAAATAAATAAATAAATAAATAAATAAGCCTGTGTCTTAGCCCTGGCATTAGCTTAAAATCTAAAAAAGTGAAAAATATAAAAAACACTGGCTTTAATCGACTAATAAAGTGAAATATTTTGGAGGAGGAGAATCTCATTGTTATAGTTGTTTATAAGGTATTCTCTCTCCCATGCTCTCTACCTACAATAATCAGTAAATTTGCTATAAAATTTCTCAACATGAGGGAAATATAAAGTGTCACAATGTCTGCAACACTTTTTAATCCAATAATCTTAATTTTCTCAACCTTTTAATTCAAAACATTTCTTTTCAAAACATTTTTAAACAATGGCAACATCAGTTTAGAGGGACTGCTGTCTTCATGTAGTAATAAAATATATTACATACAGAGCAAATCTTTCATCATAGTTGCCAAAATGAGAAAACAAACAACGGCCATTGTTTTGTTTTGTTTATGGAAGATATTCTAAAATACGAATACTTACTTTGTCTCTTTCGATTGCTTCCAAAAGCACCTTTCTTGATTTGGGAAGGTTTTTTTGTATTTTAAAAAGATGTCGGGCTAGTTTGATAGCATAAAATGATGATTCATTATTTGATTTGGCATTCTTAATGGCATCCTGAAGCAAATGTTCAGCTTCTTCCATATTTCCGTGCCGTCGTTCTAAACTTACTCTTCTCAAACGAACCATTGCCAATCCTAGAACACATTCTTCAAATGTTCTCAAGATATTCCTGGCTTCATTAATATTACCTAGAAATGTTAATTAAATGTTTATGCTTTTGTTTAAATCTCTGAGATATCCTTTATGCAGCAAGGTACTGGCAAATGACAGTCCACAGGCTAAATTCAGCCCTCTGCCTGTTTTTTTATTTAAAACTGAAAACAGCCACGCTCATTTGTTTATTATCTACAGATGCTTTGGGGATATAATGGCAGAGTCATCAGAAAAGAGAGCAATGGCCTGTAAAGCCTAAAGAATTTACTATCTGGCCCTTTACAGAAAAAAGCTTATTGACCTCTGCTTTACACCATCCCAAGACTCAACTCCTTTAACTTTATCCTGAAGTAACTTAAAATCCAAAAAATATCAACTGAGTTTCCTCATTCTTACCCTGCTGTTCCTCAAAAGCTGCCCAAAGCATATGCACCATGGGTTTCTTTGGGAGATGGATAGTGCAAGCTCTGCTGAAGACATGCCTCACTCCTTCAATGCTATGGTTTTCCATGTACTTGGCATACTACATACAGAAACAGAGGAAATACTGAATAATTTACAGTTGAACAAGCCATTAAATATGTGACAGAACGATAAAATTCTATTTGTAAACCCATTCAGCACCTTTATTGAACCACTAGACTAGTTTCTGTAAGGAAGGACGAAGAGAGGCAACGAGGTTGGCATATGCAGCAGTCAAATCTGGTTGCAAGCAGACCATCTCCTAATGCAACAGATATAGTTATATGAACAACATTCAACAGAAGTACAAAAAAGGTTAGTCACTAGATCAATGTTTATAATATGTTCAAGTTTCAGAGCATCTAATTTTCTTACCTTAATCCAAAACTCCTCATAGAGGGCACATGATATGACACATCTTTCAAAGAGAACCACAACTCGTTCATGAGTCCCATTTTCAATTTCAAATTCTAAGTATTCTTTCCAGTTTTTCAGTTGTGCCTTTTCCAATGGTTTCACGTGAAAATAAGGTCTTTTAATCTGTAATAAAAGTACGATAGGAAAAAAAAAAGTATGACATAGGAATGAAAGTAAATCAATACCAATACCAGAAAATGCATGAACATATAACAATACAAATTATCTAAATTATGTGTGTAATTATGGTGAGCCAAAAAATTTTAATCACCATATTTCATGGCAAAACTTTTAAAATTAAAATTTTTAAGGCTTTACAAACTGAAGAAATAGAATGTATTTTCCATTTATTTAGTAACTGTAATGGCACTACAAAATTTCCTTTATGTTGAGGAAATTTTTTCCTTTGTTGAGTATTTTAAAACTGAACAATTATACTATATTACAGGTAGCAGACCAGTAGTTGCCTAGCACTAGGAGTGGGGTGAGGGTTACCAAATGAAAAGGGGCCAAAGGAACTTTCTGAGATAACAGACTACTTCCATATCCTGATTGCTGTGATGCACTGTAATGTGCATATACATGTCAAACCGCATAGCCAGTCACAAAAATACCACATACTATAATAATTTCACTCATATGAAAGGCCAGAACAGGAAAATCTATAGAAAGAGAAAGGTTGGTGCTACCTTAGGACTGGGAATGAGAGGTAGAACAGACAGGTGAGGGAGTAGAGGAATGACAGCTAAAAGGTAAGGGGTTTCTTTGTAAGGTGATAATGTTCCAAAATGGACCATAGTGATGGCTGTATGTATCTGTGAATACACTAAAAACTACTGAAATTGTATACTTTAAATGGGTAAACTATATGGTAAGTGAATTCTTTCTCAATAAAGCTGTTTAAAAAACAAATTAAGAACTAGAATCTGAGGGAAACCCTCATTTTACTACAGTATTTTACATCTAAAATGGGTGCATCTGTTGTACATAAAGTATGAACTCAAGTTGATTTTAAAAACTGACGACTGTAATAAAATGTTCAGATTAAATAGGTATATTCCAACTCAAGTAAATCTGAATTCATTCTATAAGATTCTAAAACTGACAATGGAAAAATGATAAAATTGATTATGGGAAATTAATAATGCTAGAGGTAAATGGGGCAAAAATCTTAAGTTACTACTTGAACAAAAAAAAGTAGTAGAGACATTATTCAAAACTGAAAGAAAAATACATTATTCCTATCTTTATATTTTGAAGCCTATTACAAAACAAAAACACTTACACCTTCTTCAAATGTCCACCTTTTACTAACTTCATGCTCATTATAATTAAACATTTCTTGATGAATTTCAATGATTCTATGTCTCATGTTTTCGATTTCTGTAATTAGCTTGGGAAGAAAAAAAAATTTAAATCACACAAGTTATATACTGAAATTTTTCATATTATTGCTTTCATTTAAGTATTATCCACATCTACTTTAAAATCTTAGAATAGTGTTAAGTTTTAAACTGTTAACAATTATGTGCAAAGTACAATTAACAATACTAAAATTTATAACAGAATTTCCTAATAAACCACTCTGTGTGTGTGTGTTTAATAGGGGACTAGTAGATCATCACACAGACAAAATGTCCCTTTTAAGGACATTTTTAAGGTATCTCTCATAGTAAAACAGATTCTCTTACCTTAAATCTGTATTTAAAACCACACTAAAGCTCAAGAATTCCCACTTGCCTTAATCAGAAACTAATTTTATATGAGCCACAAATCATCCAACACATGCAGTCAAGAAATACAAAGTCTAGTTTCTCATACACTGAAGGATTTTTCAGTAAGTCTGGTTACCTTTGCTGGATCAGTAATGTCTTCAATTCCCGATGGTAGATCATCACCAGGAGGACCATCATCACCACTATGTCCATTTACAGAAGCTAATTCCCTTCGCAGCTGAATAAACTGTTCGCCAGTTAGAAGATCTCTAGGCAAGTTATTCTGTACATGTTCTTTAAATCTAAAAGAAGCCAATAAAAATAAATGCCCTATATATGAAGCATAATTTTAGATCCCATGTTCAATTCCTACTACATATTTCTTTTCCAAAAAAAAACTCTGATTTAAAACACCAAAGTCTCCTTTTTTATAGTAAAAACCTACCACTTGATGAAACAATCTATAGACATCTTCATTTTCTTCATGCCTTTGCAGTAGAATGGAGAAGGCCTGGAGAGCATAAATTCAAATTCTAATTCTCTCCATTATTAGTTATTCAAATTGACCTAAAGGAAGTTTTTCCCTCTTTAAGTCTTAGTTTTCTCATGTGTAAAATGGCACAATACTATTTTGCAAAATGACTTTAAAATTAAATATAATGCCTATGTAAAATATAAATGATCATTTGTAAATGATCAACAAATGTTTGCAGTTCCTTCCCCACCTCCTAATTACTCCTTAATCTGTGTCTGTGCCAAACACTCCAAAGAAATTGCTCTAATTAAAGTCACCCAGGGCCTCTTACATGCAAAATTAAAATGGACACCTGTTTCATAGTACAGCCTATACCCTATGAATGTCCTCACTACTTAAGGCCTTTAGCCATGCTTTCTTTTTGGCACCTTCTTAAGCCTTGGCTCTGAGTTACATTTCTCTTGGTTTTCCTCCAAGCCTTTGACCAATCCTTGATCTCTGAGGATTCTCCCTTCCTATCAGTCTCTAAATGTTAGTACTGCCAAGGATTCCACTTAGCATTTTGTTCTCAACTATTTTCATTTCCTTCCCAACCCATCTAATTAATACAAAAATAATAAGCATACTATGATGACTCTCAAAACTTTAACTCAAGCCCATACGGTTTTCCTCAATTCTAAATTAGTCTATCCAATTGCCAAAACTCTGCACAAGGAAATAGGTTAAACCAAGAGTGGTTTGAAAAAAAGTCACTTCACTTTTACATACTTTATATGTGTGTGTGTGTGTGTGTATACATATATATATGTGCAAATTTTAATCAAAAACACCAAGTTGAAGAGGTAAAACAGCTACACTATCTAAATTTGGAATCTTATGTATAATATCTTGAACTATATTATGTAATTTTTATCCACAAATCTTGATTAATGGTACTGCCAACCACTCAGTTTCTGAATCTCTTTGACCCTATTTATCACTTATATTCCATTGGGTACCAGGCCCTATTGATTTTACCTTCTAAATACATCTTCATGTCCTTCTCATTTTTCACTGGATAAAACATACATAAACTGGGCTTGTAGTCTCTAGTATCACTATGTCCATCTCAACCCTAATACTATCAAAAATGTTATTAGAATGTAAACAAAAAAGGGATGCCTGGGTGGCTAAGTGGTTGAGCATCTGCCTTTGGCTCAGGGTGTGTTCCCATGGTCCTGGGATCGAGTCCTGCATCAGACTCTCTGCATGGAGCCTGCTCCTTCCTCTGCCTATGTCTCTGCCTCCCTGTGTGTCTCTCATAAAGAAACAATTTTTTAAAAGAAGTAAAAAAAGAAACCAAAATACCAAATATGATCACATCTCCCTCCTGCCACAATAACTTCTGTACATTTACCCTGCATTCAGGCTAAAATCCAATTCCTTAGATAGTCTTTCATATTCTGACCTAGACTGACTTCTTCTAATTATCAGACATACTTGTACATGTACCTTCTGTTCCAATCTTACAGGCTTTTCCCCAAGTTTCTTAAAACTGATTTTGGCTATTGACACCGCAATTTTCATAGATTTTAAGGCTCTCACAAATATATATAAATAATATTGGAATCTAATCTAGATTTTGCAGAATCAATGGATACAGAAGCTTAAACTTGATCCATTTTACCACTGGGAGAGAAAAAATAGACTGCCTTATTTTAAAAAATTAGGAATTAGGAAGTAGTTTTCAAAAGCATAGTAAGAAAATGAACAGATTTATTATTCAGATAAACATTAAAACTCAAAACTGTTATGATACAAATAAAAAACTTAAAAAAGGATAAAATTCCTAACTACTTACAGAGCACAAATTGACTACATTATCTAAGAAACTGTTTCAAATGGGGATAAAATATTAATACTAAGCAGTAATTTTTTATCAGCCTTTCCTACTATAAAGCTAATTTATTCAATAAAGAATGGCTGAGTGTCTAATATGTATTGAGCCCTATTCCTTCATATTTAGGATAAAAAAGAATAAGTCTCAGAAACTGACAGATGTACAGAGTGGTATAGAAGAGACATAATTTCAAAGCAGTGTTATTAATGTTTAAATGTATGCTGGGGCACCTGGGTGATGCAGTCAGTTAAGCCTCCAGCCCTGGTTTCCGATCAGCTCACAATCTCAGGATCATGCTCACTCAGCATGGAGTCTGCTAAAGTTTCTCTCTCTCTCCCCATCTCCCCTCCTGTCATCCCCCCACCTCCGCTCACTCTCTCTCTAAAATAAATTCTTAAAAAAAAAAAAAAGATAAATGTAAATAAATAGGCAAAGTGCTGGCACAAATGACAGAACAAAGACTTCCTATTTTGGCAAACTAGATAAAGTTTCACACAGAAGACATTAAGCATACTGTATGGTTTTGATTAATATAAGTTAACCAGAAAAATGGCAAATAGAAAAGGTATTACAGTCACAGAAGTACAAAACAACAGTGCCTACTGGGAAATTATCAGTATTTACATATGTCTGGAGCTTAGGAATACCAGAGACTGGGTCTGAGAAGTTAGTTAGATCAACATCACAAACTCTCATGCTAAGGAAAATTTTAAACTACCTATTTTCTTAGAGATAATGTCATCAGTATACATCCAACGTACAAACCTACAGAACAGAAATACTTTTATTACAGCACTTAGAACACTTTTCTTATAAGATTTATTTATTTGAGAGCAAGGAGAGAGAGTGCGCATGCCCACAAATGGAGGGAGGGGCAGAGAGAAAGGGAAAGAGAGAACCCCAAACAGACTCACAACGGAGCATAACACGAAGCTTGACCCAGGTCTCGATCCCAGAACCCAGCAACCTCCACAAGACCTGAAAATCATGCTCAACCAACTGAGCCACCC
Organism: Canis lupus dingo; assembly: GCF_003254725.2. Classification (NCBI taxonomy): domain Eukaryota; kingdom Metazoa; phylum Chordata; class Mammalia; order Carnivora; family Canidae; genus Canis; species Canis lupus. Next base: position 22,591,216 of record NC_064250.1, on the reverse strand, counting down.
AGGTGTCCCTGAACACTTGTTTTAAACATATGCTTCCTCCTCTATACTTCTGACCAGCTTGAGGGCCAACACCATTCACACATAGCTCCTTTGAGGCATTATTTCTCAACTTAAATGGCATACAATCTTTACATAGCAAGCACTAAATAAATGACCAAACAGGAAGAATGTATTAGGCAAAAGAACACATTTCACTAGTTCTCAAAGCAGTAGGTCATGTCATAAGATTTACTTAAACACCACATGTAAGTTTGCTACATACATTGATTAGAATAGTGGTTGTCAATATATTAAAAGAAAAAGCAGATTAAAGAGCAGTATGTGTAATATAATCAACTAATATCTATAAGCATATATGCAATTTTTAAAACCCAGTGGGATATTGATTTAACAACAAAAAGAAAGATTTGGAGGAGACGACACTAAGAACTTTGGAGCCACATTATCAAGGTTCCAATCAGCTTCCAACCACTAACTCTGCAACCTCATGCAAGTATTTTAATCTTTCTGTGACTGTACTTCCATAAAATGGGGACAATAAAAGTACCTATACCTCACCGGCTTGTTGTGGGGATTAAAAATATTATCTGACATTCAGAACAACTCTGGCATACAGCAAATGCTATGTAACAAGTGTTTCCTAATTATATTTTATTTTTCTTACCAAAAATAAAATTCTTATCATCATAGACTTTATTGTATACTGTAGATCCTAGAAGAATTGGTTTAGGAGAAGGCATTCTCTTTGCCTCATAAGGATTTTTAAAACCTTTGTATTCACTTATTCAACAAATATTCAGGGCAGCCCTGGTGGCTCAGCGGTTTAGTGCTGCCTTCAGCCCAGGGTGTGATCCTGGAGACCCAGGATCGAGTTCCACGTCAGGTTCCCTGCATGGAGCCTGCTTCTTCTCACTCTGCCTGTGTCTCTGCCCCTCTCTCTCTCTGTGTCTCTCATGAATAAATAAATAAATAAAATCTTTAAAAAACAAAAAAACAAATATTCATCAAGCATTTCCATGTGTCAAGTTTTAGGTCTTTATCAAGTGTCTTCCTAGGTCATTACACTCTAGAAACCTGGCCATCTCCTCTATTCCATAAAAAAGAGAGACAGTATATTCAGATCTACACAATTCCTATTCCTAACCTGGATCTGCATAACTTCTGCTCTCTTTAGCAAATTGATCCACATAACTTTTTAGATGCTTCAAACAGTCCTCTACTTTTTTAGTAAAGAAAAATTTAGAAAAACACTTACTTAAAAAGAACCTAAGTTTATAGGCCCTAACACTATACTACTTATAAAAATTATAGCAAAAATGTAGAAAATATGTTGGCTAAAAAAAATGCAAGTACATATCAACACAGCAAATACTTGCAATATAATCTTTCTTGTCCAGAAGGACACTGAGTCTTTATCAGTGGGATATTTTGAGTACAGCAGAAAACAGAACATGGAAATCACATCACACAAAATTAGCTGTTTTCAAATATGCATAAAAATGAAATGATACCAGTCATGACAGAAAATCATAGTGAAAAATTTAAATGGAATTACTTTTAATTGAATATAAACAGATTTAGACCTACTATGTGAAATCATCTTTCACCATTTGGTATAAGGTATTATATGAATCACAAGAATGTACTGTTAGTACACCATTAAGTCGCTTTTTATTTAAGATTTATTTTTTAGGGGTGCCCAGGTGGGTGAGTCAGTTAGGCATTTGCCTTTGGCTCAGGTCATGATCCTAGGGTCCTGGGATCAAGGCCTATGAACTCAATCGAGCCTGCTTCTCCCTCTACCTCTGCCCCCAATTTGTGCTTGCTCTCTCTCTAGTATACTCTCTCTAATAAATAAATAAAATCTTTAAAAAATAATTTTTTTAAGTAACTTTACACTCAACATGGGGCTTGATCTTACAAACCTGAGATCAAGAGTCACATGCTCCACAGAGAACCCATGCCAAGGAACCCCAAATAAATCATTAAGTTTTAAACAAGCATCTTTCTGTGCCATGTACTCTATTAACTTAGTACCACAAAGAATAATTAAACTTAGGTTCTTTATTCTCATTCTTTCACACTGAAATATCTACTCTGAAATGTCTTAGATAGAATTCCCATTATTCTTAATCCATAAAATAGATGAAGAAAAATTTGTTTAAAAGTAGTAAAATTCCTAAACATTTCATAAAGTATATGGAAAAATGTCAAAATTTAAAAGCGCATAAATTGTGGTTATCAAGCAAGAAAATTTATTCCTGTTTGTATCTAAAAGAATCTCACATTTCAAGAGAATTATAATCCTCAATGCTAATTAATTACCTGAATAATCAAATATATTTTAATGATCAGATTTTTTCCACCCACCTCTGAAAATGGTGACTATACAGCTGTGTTGGAATACCAAGAATACGATCATATATAGCTGTAACTTCTCTCAGGTTTCCCTGTTCATTTTCCCAGTTTATATACATTTCCCACAGTCTGTCAGATCGGAAATCTGTTCCTGCAGCTAGAACAGCATGCTCGAAAGTTCTGAAAAATTAAATTACCTCTAAGTTATCTTTCCAAAATAAAATCACTTTTAAAATATTATTTCTATACCTTGCAATATATATAAATATCAAATCATTAGGTTGTACAACTGAAACTAATATATATCAATTATACTTCAGTTTAAGATAAAAATAAAAATAAAAATAAAACATTATCTTTAAATTTCAAAAGATCACACTAAAGTCAAAATTACATTCATCTGTTCCTATACAAGTAGGGAGTAAAAGGCAGAAGGAATAACAGAAAAGTGTATGATAGCTATTTTTTAAAGAGTAAGTAAACATAGAATATGTATACTTTTATGTAATTTTATCTTATACAGAATTATAATGCAAAACGTACACATTGCAAACATACAGAGTGACAATGCAGACACTTAAATATGTGTGAAACTTGAAATGTTTGTTGAATAGATTCATTTACAGCAGAAGAGACAAATTTTATCTCAATTTAATGAATCATTTTCTGGCAAAGTAACTCTCCAAGAAGGGACCCAACTGCCTTGTAAGGTAATGAAAAGTATACATACATTTCAAAACTTTCAGAAGTTCTCTTCTGATTGTAAAATTACAGATTACTAAAAAAAAAAAAAAAAAAACACACAAACACCACTACCACCACCACTACCATGTGCTTTTAAACTACCTAACTCATTTCAAGAGATTTTTGTAAGCAATTTTAATCATTGGATTTGATATCCCAGTTGGATAAAACTTTTAGGTACATATTTTCAAAATGAATACATTCAAGAGGGATTTTTTTTTTTTTTTTTTTTTTGGTAAGAGGGATTTTTAATGGTATAAAACTACACTACCTGAATTAATCTACAACTTTAATAGGATTCCAATCAAAGCTCTAACAAATTTTGACTGGAACAGGTGAAACATATTCTAACATTTAACATTCGGCTAACATACCAAAAAACCAATGCAGAGGGCATTTCCTGAAAAGTATCAAAAGAAATTAGGAAACTATAGTAATTAACAGTATGGTGATGGGTAGGTAACAGAAAAATAGGTCACATAATAGTTCCAAGAAAATAAAACAGAGGAGTATACATGTGAGAATTCAGTATATAATAAAGAAATTTTAAATCAATGCAGAAAAGTTGGACAAAATAAAAGGTTAATCTGTCTTAAGACAGATTTAAATGTCAGATGAATGATAACACAAAAAACTTTTAAAAAATTAGAAGAAAATACCAGATTTATATATTCTTGGCAAGACAGGCACAAGACTCACACCAATAAAAGATTAAAGACTGAACCACAGTTAAAAAAAAAAAAAAAAAAGATTAAAAAAAACGATAAAAAGACATCCTAAACAAAGTTTAAAAATGTTCTAAAACTGGAGAAATATGGTAACATACATAAAAGGATTAAGAGTGTGTATATGCATGCATGTACACATGTATATGTTTGCACCTAAGGTTTTCAAGACAATAAAATACATGTTACTGCCCCTGCAGAATCCCAAAATGATTCAGAAAATTAAAGCACCAAACAAACACTAAGAAATGTGGGGGGAAGGAAGGTTGGGAGAGGAAGTATGATAAGAAAGTAAGGAACTAAAGACAGGACGTTTACAAGAAGGTTGCCTTAAGGAATGGTAAGAGATCTTAAACTTCCCTTCCTACCCAGCTGTGGGATTTCAGGAGAGAGGTATACATTCCCCAGGCAGATCAGATGATCCCTCAATGAGAATCTGTCTGGTACAGTAGTAAGGCATAAGGATACCACCACTGGAACTCCCCCAACAAAAACCTGAGTGGCCATTTGATCACCCTACTGTGAAGTCCACCAAGCCAGCTAATAATACCCTGCATACAAGACACAGAGCTTATATTCAGTTTATTAAAATATAATCCTTAACATGAGCAGAAATCAGACAAGTCAGAGATGAAAACAAGTAAAAAAAAAAAAGCTTCAGAGGAAACAGTGCTGGGAGCAGAGGAAAACTTCCAACACTTAATACTTTTTTTTTTAAATAATAAAAAAATTATTAAGCCATGAAACAAGACTAGGAAGATATAAGAAAAGGAACAATAAACAAAAAAGATTCTTGGACATTAAAAAAAAATGATGGCAGATATTAAAAATTCAATATAAGTATCAAAGAAACACCTCAAAAAGTCAAACAAAATATGTCAAGTAAAAAGTAAAAAAATTAAATGATGAAAACAGAAGATCTAATGTCCAACTATTAAAAATAATAGAGAAAACCACAGGAAGGAAATTATTAACATAAGAACATACACAATAACATTATTTATTAATTTTATTATGTTTTTTTAGGCGAACTCTATGCCCAACCTGGAGTTCAACTCATGACCCCAGGATGAACAGCTGCATATTGTATTGACTGAGCCAGGTAAGCACCCCAATAACATTTCTCAGAAGAGAAAGACGTGAGCACCACAGATTGAAAAGGTCTATTAAGTAAGCACAGTAAATTACAAAAAGAAAACCCACACCAAAGCATACCATTGTAAAATCATATTTATGTCAAAGATAAAGAGAAGATTTTAAAAGCTCCCATGAGGAAAAACAAGTCATACAAAGGGAAGCCACAGAGTTATCATACTTCTCAATAATACCACCAGAAGCTAGAAGAGAATGGAGAGATGCCTTCAAAGCCATAATGAAAAATTACTTCCAATTCAAAATTCTATACCTCACTGGACCATCAACTGGGTGTTTCAAACTTACAAAAATCTTATTTTTTTTTTCTATCCAAGAATCCTTTATCAAGAAGTTATAGGACACACTCCTCTAAAGGTAGGCATAACATTAGAAACGACAAATACCCACCATTTGCTTCGACGTGGATGGAACTGGAGGGTATTATGCTGAGTGAAATAAGTCAATCGGAAAAGGACAAACATTATATGGTCTCATTCATTTGGGGAATATAAAAAGTAGTGAACGAGATTAAAGGGGAAAGGAGAAAAAATGAATGGGAAATATCAGAAACGGAGACAGAACATGAAAGATTCCTAACTCTGAGAAACGAATTAGGGATGGTGGAAGGGGAGGTGGGCGGGGATGGGGGTGACTGGGTGATGGGCACTTGACGGAATGAGCACTGGGTGTTATTCTATATGTTGGCAAATTGAACATCAATAAAAAATAAATATACTAAATAAATAAATAAATAATAAAGGTAGGCATAAGCCAAGAATAAACAGGATTTAATAAAGTCTCAAAAATAGAGCTTGAAATCCCAGGAAAGAGGTAAAGATATTTCCTAGAACCACGAAGAAGAAATCCCAAAATAATTGCTGTATGGCAGAAACAGAACAGAGCAACCAATCCAGACTATAGAAGACAAGGTTCCAAGAGGGATATCCACCAAGAGGAAAGGTTAAAAATGCAATTTACAAATTCCAGAGTAGAATTCTCCTTCACAATTTTCAGATTACATAAATAACACCAGACATATACACTTTTTAACTTCCAAAAAATAACTTACCTAGCATTTGTACATTGTGGAAAGTCAGTATTAATACTGACTACCAAAAGTAGCTATTGGAGGGAGTGGTAAGTTTTCTAAGAAAACTAAGCAAATAGGAAAAAAGGAGAGTTGAAAAGCAGTAATTAATTCAAGGAAAAATAAAAGGCCCTGAAACCTACCCATATTAGAAAAAATAAGAAAGGGAAGACAGGGTATAAGTGAACTAAAAATCTCATCTACCATAACAAAACCATGATGTAATGAAGAGAGAGAAAAACCAGGAAAGAGCTACTATTATAAAAATGTAGAAACAGCTAAAATACTTGGAGAGGTACAGAGAATGCTTTTTGTTACAAGCAGTTTCAACAGTGACTTTTTAAACTATATGCACATAATTTGATAAAAACAAAAATAAAAAACACATTTAAAAATTCCTATAATCAGGATGCCTGGGTGGCTCAGTGGTTGAGCATCTGCCTTTGGCTCAGGGCATGATCCCAGGATCTGGGATGAAGTCCCACATCAGGCTCCCCGCAGGAAGCCTGCTTCTCCCTCTGCCTGTCTCTGCCTCTCTATCTGTCTCTCTCATGAGTAAATAAATAAAATCTCTTAAAAAATTTAAAAATTAAAAAATGAGATCACTGGAGGTTAAAAAGAATGTGTCACGACTAAAAAAAATATGACTACTCTCATATTCTGTGGGAGTTTAAAATTGATACCAGGGGATCCCTGGGTGGCGCAGCGGTTTGGCGCCTGCCTTTGGCCCAGGGCGCGATCCTGGAGACCCGGGATCGAATCCCACATCGGGCTCCCGGTGCATGGAGCCTGCTTCTCCCTCTGCCTGTGTCTCTGCCTCTCTCTCTCTCTGTAACTATCATAAATAAATAAAAATTTAAAAAAATAAAAAATAAAAAAAATAAAATAAAATAAAATTGATACCACTTTTGAAAGAACATACATTAGATAAAACTTAGCTATGTTTTCTCTTTGACAAAAGTTCCACTTCTAGCATGCTCTACATAAATAGACAACTACAAACATGTTTACTGCACCACTGATTATTTCCTATAAATAAAGATTTGGTCAAATAAAATACAGTACTATGATATCACAAAATACTTTTGCAATGCTTGAAAAAATACGAGAGATTCTAAAACATTCTATTACATTAAAAAAATCAAATATGTACACATGTATGTATATGAAAGAACACACAATTCAGAAACCATGAAGGGAATGGGATTGGGGACATAAGGAACAAGGATATGAAACAAGGACATTATTATCCACAATTTTTATAATCATGTAGAAGTTTATTACATGTATCATTTTTTTAAACAGTAAAAAAAAATCTATGTTAAACAGTTTAACATTCATGAGTAGTTCTACTATCAACATCAGAATACTTATTTCTACTTTGAATACATTTGAATATCAATGTTTAGCATACCCTCTTATTGTACTGTTTGTCTCAGGATCACCAGGGTCCAATGTTTCTTTTAAGAAGTTTATATAATGTATCCATAGGTCAACACTAAGAGGTATTGCCTGAAGCCCCCGCCGATACACCTAAGAAGAAAACAACAAACTGTACTTCAAATATTTAATTATTTCTTAACAGAGAGGCAACACTGTGTTATCCGGTGAACCTTAGAAATACTAATTACTGGAATTTTGTTTAAATAATCTACCATTACCATTTGGGTGGAGGTTGGATAGAACATGGCAATGTTCTGATCCCCACGTGCAGAGTCTTGATCTTCAAAGCGCAGCAGTCCCTGCATTCTGACCGGGTTGTGTGGGCAGGCTTTGGGTTACAGACCATAGGGCACAGACCCATTAGAGCATCAATGACAGCGTCTGACCAAAAATGCAATAAGACGTAGCAAATGTGACTAGCAAACCAACTATATTGTTTGGAAAATGAGAAATAAATGTAAGTGAGAGAAAAGCCCTGCCCTACTTGTTAAGCTGCAGTGTAATACAGAGGCTTGCACTGCAAAGCTTGACAAACTGTAGAGGTTTAACGCACCTGCCAACAAAGAGAGAAAATATTAGCTACAAATGCCACAAGAGTGACAAATGCAAATAAAATACCCTATAAAATTGTTTGACCATAAATCGTAGGTACTGCCAGCCAAAAAAAAAAAAAAAAAAAAATTTTGTTTCGTTATTATTTGGCTTACAGTACCTAATGGAGATAATTTTATTCAGTAATGTACGCACCTCATCTGATTGTTTAATGTTGTCATGCCGCTTTTCAAGGTCTGCATACTTTTTCCAGTAACCATAGCAATACGGATAGTGTATGAAAAATTTGTCAAACGCTTTCCTGGCAGCCATCAAGTGATTCTGACGAAAATAAAACAAGGTGTTTAAAAATCTTCGAAGTTTTTGTCACAAAAATATTTATTATTTCTTCCAAATGTATTATCTCAAATAAAATAAATGGCAGATTTAAAAATCACACACACACAACAGCTCTTTTCCCTACATATTATAGTCTTTTCCTTTTAAACAAAAGGAAGGAACTATTAAATAGCAAGGTAACCTTTTACTTCAGTGATCATACACACACATGTGCACACATACACAAACCAATTATTACAAATATTAGACTTGGACAAATGTCATGAAAATTATTTAAAGCTAAAAAATGTACATATATTCAGTTTAACCTGAAAATTATAAAAGAGGCAACTTTAATTACAAAACAGTAAACCTCATCTGATATTACTTGATTAATCTATCCCTTCTAGTCCCATTTAAATAGTTACTAACCTCCTGTTCTACATACTGAAGCAAATATACCCAGCCTGTAAAATCCTGAGGATTGTTTTCTACAGTTTTCCAGAATTTTTCATATTCTGGAGGGAAATTTGCTTCTGTTTCTGTCACTGGAAGGTCCACAGCATTTGCTATTTCATTTTCTTCTGTAGTTGCATTCACATTAGGCGATCCATCAGGGGACTGTTCCATTTCCGTAACATTCATAATCTCAGTACTGAAATCAGCAGATTGTTCTACCACTACCTCTGAACTGTTGCCTGTGCTGCCATTACTAGAATTCCTGTACTCATCCATGTGAGAATTTTGCATAGTTGTTTGTCTTCAGTTAATGATCTGTGGAAACACAAATAAAAAGGAACATCTTCCAAATGTTTATTTGGCATCATCAAAACCACCTTTTAAAACCCCAGTTAGCTATTAAAGGAATATATTAATTTCATTCTTGATCTCTAAACAATGGAACCGTGAATCAAAGAATACATGTATACTAAATCTGGGAAGATGCTGACATTTTGTCTCTAGAAAAATTGCATTAGCCATGTGGCAAGTCACTTTTAGTTGTCTATCCAATATCTTCTCTCATCATCTTCCTAATAAAATACTGTTTTTGGTCAGGTTAGCACTATATTTAGCCCCTTACAGGGAATCCTGAGACTGAAAGGGGTATCTGCTGCAAAGCTCTGGAAAAGATTTTGTTTTTCTGATAAAAAGGGACAGTCACAGGACACCTGGGTGGCTCAGCGGTGGAGCGTCTGCCTTCAGCTCAGGGCATGATCCTGGAGTTCCAAGATCAAGTCCCACATCAGGATTCCTGCATGGAGCTTGTTTCTCCCTCTACCTGTGTCTCTGCCTCTCTCTCTGTGTCTCTTATGAATAAATAAAATCTTTAAAAAGGGGAGGGGGCAGGCACAAATAGCGAAGGTTCTACTACTTCCCAGTTTGAATGTGAACATACCTAAAACAACTTACGTCCTTGAAGCAGTCAATATGGGAATGGCAAGAAAAATTAAGAAATGCTAGCTCTGACATCATCAAGCTACTAATAAGAAAGACAATGCCACTTCATACTGTGTAAGAACATAAGTTGCTATTTGTTTAAACTAGCATCAATAGACACATTTTCTATTACTTGCAGACAAATGAAGTCCTAATTGATTAACCCATTAACAAAGCATGATAATGTCCATTTCTTCATTTCCCCTTGTCAACACTAAGTATCATAAAACCTAATTTTTGTTCATTTGATTAAAAAGAAACTATCTCACTGTGATTTGCATTTCTTTAACTGTGAGAAAGCTGAATTTCTATTTTTTCTTAAATGTCTTCACATCCTTTCTTCATATTTTCTATTACATTACTAATTTTTATTCTTATTGATTCATACAAGCTCTTTTTAAGCTAAGGAAATAAGATCTTTATAATACACATTGTAATTTTTTGTTTTTCTTCTTTCTAGTTTTTTGTGTGTATTGAAGTTATCTTGTAAATTGTCAAGCAGATATGAAATCCAAATTTTAAAACATTATTTCAAAATATAGTGAAACAAAATTTTTCCCAACAAAGGAGAAATTTAACATGTAAAATCAGGAGACCTTCTGAGGCTGAATGCCACTGGAAGAACTATAACCAGGTAAGTCTATGGAACATTGTTTTTGTTTTTGTTTTTTTAAAGATTTTATTTATTCATGGGAGACCGAGAGAGAGAGAAGCAGAGACACAGGCAGAGGGAGAAGCAGACTCCGTGCGGGGACCCCCAATGTGGGACTCGACCCCAGGACCTCAGGGTCACCTGAACTGAAGGCAGACACTGAACCACTGAGCCACCCGGGGCCCCAAGTCTATGGAACATTAAAAAAAAAGTGGGGATTGGCTTCCAGATGGCTCAATCAGTTGAGGCCCAACTGTTGGTTTCAGCTTAGGTCAGGATCTCACGGTCCTGGGATATAGCCCCACATGGGGTTCTGCGCTCAAGGACATCTACTTGAAGATTCTCTCTCCCCCTTTCCTACTGCCCCTATCCGCACTCATGCACGTGCATGTGCATGCTCTCTCTCTCTCAAATACAACTTAAAAAAAAAAAAAAAAAGGTAGGGGGAGGAGAGAGAAGAGAAAAATAAAGAAGGGGGTAGTTAGGGTGGGGACAGAAAGTTAATGGCCTAATGTACGTTGTCCAATACTAATTATATTCCTGGTAGAGAATTATCTACGTATATAAGATAAAGTCCTTTTACTCTAAGGCTTATTAATTTATTGAAAAGGCTGAGTGAAGTAAGTTAATCGGAGAAGGACAAACATTATATGTTCTCATTCATTTGGGGAATATAAATAATAGTGAAAGGGAATATAAGGGAAGGGAGAAGAAATGTGTGGGAAATATCAGAAAGGGAGACAGAACGTAAAGACTGCTAACTCTGGGAAACGAACTAGGGGTGGTAGAAGGGGAGGAGGGCGGGGGGTGGGAGTGAATGGGTGACGGGCACTGGGGGTTATTCTGTATGTTGGTAAATTGAACACCAATAAAAAATAAATTTAAAAAAAATTTATTGAAAGGCTATCAAAAACAGGCAAAAGAGAAAGAGAATTTAAATGAAACAAAGTCAAAGTTTAGAGAAATCAACTGAAAATTACATCCATCTAGAAGAGCTTCATGAAATACAGAACTGGGTCTTAACTTTGAAAAAAAAAATAATAATAATGAATTATTCCAGAATAGAAAAAAGCCCACTTGACTTGATGGAACAATCTTCTTGACAGTAGACAAAGAGGCAGAAATTAGGATTGATTCAAAGATGAGAGAGAAACTGACCAGAATGAACATGGTTTATATTGGGGAAGAAGGGTAAGCAGCAGAGTAAGCAGGGCAGAGCCAGAGGGATTTAAGAAAAAATGACAGAAGTACACAGGCATCTGCGAAGAAATAATACAAGCAACAAACCTGGTTGGTACATAGTTAAAAAGAATCCAAAATATCAGACTACTAGAAAAAATAAAGTTCTCTTCCCATAAGCTTTTCCAGGTTTAAGCCATTTGAGGCCCTAGAAAAAGGCAAAGAAGTTCTCTATTTTTTTCTTTTCCCCTTCCTTTATTTTTTTAATATTTTATTTATTTATTCATGAGAGACACAGAGAGGCAAAGACATAGGCAGAGGGAGAAGCAGGCTCCCCATGGGGAGCCTGATGTGGGACTAGATCCTGGGACTGCAGGAACATGCCCTGAGCCAAAGGCAAACACACAATCTCTGAGCCATCCAAAGCATCCCTCCTCTTCCTTTAAAGAAAAGACACATTTGAAGATTAATTTTCCATATGCAAATTAGTCATTGGTTTCTGTCTTTTGATTTCAAAGCCGCTGTCAAACAAAATCTTAGGTTGATACACTGACCAGCCCTATTCTAATTGCATACTTAAGTGGGACATAATGGTTTCTTCTGCAATCAGCAAATTTACCACACCCCTGCATCTATCAATTATTCCACACCCTACAATTAAAGTGTTGTAAAAAGAATTAAGAATATCATCCTTACCCTTCGGAAATCATTTTTCTGATTACTCCAAAAATCACAGAGCCAAAATAATAATACAGTGAAGTTATTTTTTAAATAAGTTTTTCCAACATATTCTTCATAATGTGGCAATTAACTAGTCCCACTTTATTCTTGACAACAACCAGTAACTTCCAATTGGCAAAATAAAACAGCAAAGGGGCAAAAAATATCAAAAGGAAGGAGACAACAGTGTGGTTTTAGCATAAAAACAAACCAACAGAACAAAGAGCCAAGAAATAAACTGCATATATAGTTAATGATTTTCGACAAGGGTTCCAAGATTATTCAACAAAAAAAGGGCAGTCTCTTTAACAAAAGGTGCTGGGAAAACTGGATATTCACATGCAAAAGAATGAAGCTGGAGCTTTACCTTACACCACATGCAAAAATTAACTCAAAATGGATTAAAAGCCTGAACGTAAAAACTTAAAAATATAAAATTTCTAGAAGAAAACATAGGAGAAATCTTCAGGATACTGGATGTGGCAATCATTTCTTGGAAATGATACCAAAAGCAAAGGGAACAAAAGAAAAAACAAATGGGCTATAGCAAACTTTAAAACTTTTGTGCATCAAAGAACACAACCAAGAGAGTGAAAAGACAACATAAGAATAAAAGGAAATATTTGTAAATCTTTGTACATTGTTGGTGGGACTGTAAAATGATGAAACTGTTACAGAAAACAGTATGGAGGTTCCTGAAAAAATTTAAAATAGAAGTAGTGTATATGACCTAAGAATCCTAACTTGGTATATATCCAAATTAACTACATGTAGAAACTCAAAGAGCTATATGCACACTCACATTCATAGCAGTACTCTCCACAACAGCCAGAAGAAGGAAACAACCCAAATGTCCATTGACAGATGAGTAAACAAAATGTAGTATATACAACGAAATATTATTCAACCCTTTTTTTTTTTTTTTTAAGAGGAGGGAGAGTGAGTGCAAGCAAGGAGAGGAGGGGCAGAGAGAGACTCAAGCGGGCTCCACACCCAGCACGTGAGAAAGCAGGGCTCAATCTCAACGGAGATCACAACCTAAGCCAAAATCAAGAGTTTTTGGGTTTTTTTAAAGATTTTATTTATTTATTCATGAGAGACAGAGAGAGAGAGAGGCAGACACAGGCAGAGGGAGAAACAGGCTCCATGCAGGGAGCCTGATGTGGGACTTGATCCCGGGTCTGCAGGATCAGGCCCTGGACTGAAGGTGGCACTAAACCACTGAGCCACCCGGGCTGCCCCAAAATCATGAGTTTTAACTAAAATCAAGACATTTAACTAACTGAGCCAATCAGGTGCCTCATTCAGCCTTTAAAACGAAAGAAATCCTATCATATTCTAGATGGAAGAACCTTGTAGACATTATGCTAAGTGAAGTAAACCAGTCAAAAAAAAAAAAACCACCAACAACAACAACAACACTGTATGATTCTACTTATATGAGGTATCTAGAGTAATGAAATTCATAGAAACATAAAGTAGAATGCAGTTACCAGGGAATGGAGAGAGGGAGAAAATGGGAGTTAAGTACAGTTTCAGACTTGTAAAAAGAAAAGTTCTGAGTATGCCTGGGTGGCTCAGTGGTTGAGTGTCTGCTTTTGGCCCAGGGCATGATCCCAAGGTCCTGGAATAGAGTCCCACATCAGGCTCACCTCACCCCAGGAAGCCTGCTTCTCCCTCTGCCTATGTCTCAGTCTCTGTGTGCCTCTCATGAATAAATAAAATCTTAAAAAATAAAAAAAAAAGATGAAAAGTTCTGGTAATCTGTTTACAACCATATGTACTTAACACTACTGAACTACACACTTAAAAATAGTTAAGGTAGATTTTATGTTATGTAGTTTTTATCACAATAAAAAAAAGGTAAGAGAACAACTTAAAAATAACCAAATTAGGAAAAAAGTACAAAAGACTAGAAATTAGAATTTCCAAATCCCTTTCGCTTTTTTAAGTTTATTTATTTGAGAGAGACAAACACAGCAAAAGAGCACACAAACGGAGAAGCAGGATCCCTGCAGAGCAGGGAGCCAAACTCAGGGCTTGATCCCAGAAACCTGGGATCATGACCTGAGCCAAAGGCAGATGCCTAACCTACTGAGCCACCAAGGCACCTTCATCATAAGATGTAATAAGATAAATATTATAATGAACTAGGGGGAAAGGGAGAGTCCTACTTCTCTCCCTTAATAGCCTATGATCCTAGGGTCAGTCTTACTTTCCTCACTTCTAAATTAGAGAGTAATAATAATACTTTCACAGGACTGTTAAGAACATTAGATGAGACAGAAGCATGTGGGAAGTCTATAAATTCACATAAACAAAAGTATCACTCAAATAACAAATTCCTCAGAAAGTATTTTCAAACATAAGATGTTATACTTTAAAATACTAAGGAGGGCAGCCTGGGTGGCTCAGCGGTTTAGTGCCACCTGCAGCCCAGGGCTTGATCCTGGAGACCCGGGATGGAGTTCAGCATCAGGCTCCCTGCATGGAGCCTGCTTCTCCTCTGCCTGTGTCTCTGCCCCTCTCTCTGTGTCTCTCATAAATAAATAAATAAAATCATAAATAAAAAATAAATAGAATAAAATAAAATAAAATAAAATAAAATAAAATAAAATAAAATAAAATACTAAAGAAAAGGGCACTCTCTCACTCTCATTCTCTCTTGCTCTCACTCTTTCAAATAAATAAATAATACCTGTTTTAAAAAAAGGAAAAGACAAAAGAGGAAAAAAAGCTGTTGACTTTGACATCATAAAACTAGTAGTCAACAGTTTATCAAGAGGTCTATCTTATTTCTTAATTTTTCAATTTTAGACATTTTTGCTGTCTTACTACTAGAGAAGATTAAGATTTAGTTATTATACCAGACATGCTTCCACAACTTCTCTCTCACATACATGCTCCAATTTCTATCAGTTTGGAGTTAAATCAATATTCAGATTACATCAGTATGGCTATGTAAACATTTTTTTCAAGGTATCTTGTATACTCTAATTACATTTCCTTGCTTCTACTTCTTTAAATATTTTCTCATTATTTTCATATACCTGGTTTTCTTTGAAAATTGACCTCAAACTCCTGAAAAGCTCTTATAAAAGGCCTTCAAAAACAACTGACGGGATCCCTGGGTGGCTCAGCGGTTTGGCGCCTGCCTTTGGCCCAGGGCGCAATCCTGGAGTCCCAGGATCAGGTCCCACGTGGGGCTCCCAGCATGGAGCCTGCTTCTCCCTCCTCCTGTGTCTCTGCCTCTCTCTCTCACTCTCTCTCTCTCTCTCTCTCGGTCTATCATAAATAAATAAGTCTTAAAAAAAAAAAAAAACTGACACCAGGGCTGCCTGGCTGGCTCAGTTGGTAGAGCATGTGACTCGATCTCAGGGTCCTGAGTTTGAGCCCCAGTTGTGGCATAGTTTATTTAAAATAAAACAAACAAACAAACAAAAAAAACAATTGATACTCATTTTCCCTTAGGGAGACATCCTTTTTGAAACAGCTAACCTTCTGCAGCAATTCAGACTGGTTTGTCTTGTCTAAGTTTGTTCACTTTGATACAAGGAATTCCTTTCACTCCTTTCCTGGGCTGAATCTCATTTATAACAGCCAAAATCCTTTTCTTTCTCGATTCTCTTTTAGAGAATCATTTCTATAAATTTCTAAAATAGGGTATATGGGGCAAAAAAATTAAGACTTTTCAATTCTAAAATTCTAATAACTGAATGATAGATTGTCTAAATATAAAATTCTAGAATGAAAATAATTGTTTCTTAAGGGTTTTTAAGGGGGGGGGGTGCCTGGCTGGCTCAGCTGGTGGAGCATGCAACTCTTAATCCCACGGTGGTGAGTTTGAGCGCCATGTTAGGTATACAGATTACTTAAAAAAAAAAAAAAAAAGTTTTGAAGGAATCTTTGTTTCCTAGCAGAAGGTGTTGTTTTATGTTTTAAAAGATTTATTCATTTTAGAGAGAGAGAGGGCACACACAGAGAGGAGGATAGATGGAGAGATGGAGAGACAAGGAGAAAAGAATAACTGATCCCAGACTTCATGCCGAGTGTGGAGAACAACGTAGGGCTCAATCCCACAAACCCAAGATCATAACCTGAGTTGAAACCAAAAATTGGGGGGGGGGGGGGGGGGAATCCCTGGGTGCATCAGCGGTTTAGTACCTGCCTTGGGCCCAGGGCATGATCCTGGAGTTCCAGGATTGAGTCCCACATTGGGTTCCCCGCAGGGGGCCTGCTTCTCCCTCTGCCTGTGTCTCTGCCTGCCTCTCTCCCTCTCTCCCTCTCTGTCTCTCATGAATAAATAAATAAAATCTTTAAAAAAAAAAAAAAGTTGGACACCTGACCAACTGACTATGCCACCCAGCCGCCCCTAGGGTGTTGCTATATAGAATACTTCTCTATATGTGACCTGTTTTTTCCTCCGTGGTAGTGTTTAATCCAGGTGTTCTCAAATTCCGAAATGATGTGCCATAGGAAGTCTTTTCTACCCATTCTTCTGGCATTCATTCGGAAGGCCTATTTTAACCTAGATATTTACATCATTTAATTCATATATTCCATATTTATCATTTATGTGACAATTTTCTCCCCTTGGTTTTCTCTTTTTGTTCAACTCACATTACTCGGGTGTTGTACCTATTGGATGATCCTCTACTTTTCTTATCTTTTCCCACATTTTCCCCTATCCCTTTGATTCATTCTATTCTAAAAGACACTTTTACTAGATTTTTAATATATGAATCAAAGTTTTAATTCCTTTTTACTCTGAATAATCCATTTTACAGTTTTTTATTCCTGTTTCACTGGTGTAGTACCTCCTGCCATCTATCTGTAAAATCACTTTAAATTTTCTTCTGTTTTCAGCACTGTCTCTCTTCTGAGTGTTTTTTGACTATTTGTTTTGGTCTCTCAAGTAGAGTGATCTAACTGCTGTTCAAGTGTGAGGCATCACACAAAATCAGAAGCTAAAGCTTCAAAATTGGTGAACTTCAGTGCAGGATGGCATTCTACTGAGGGGGAATTCACTAAATGTCAGTGCTTTATTTCATTTCCCTGGTGTTAAGTTTTCCCAAAGAAGAATGTTTCAACTTAAAAATGTATAAAGAAGGCAACAAGCATTCTGGGAGCAAAGAAAACAGGACTAGAGATCTTACCACTCAATATGTAAACTTTCATTCAATTTCCCTTTTTCATCAAGATCCTTCATCCTGTCCCAACTCCCACCAGCTGTGTCAAAACTTCTCTGGTTCCACCCTTTTCAAATAATAAACATTCAGGTTTTTGTTGGCTGAACTATATGGAGAAGTAAAATCTAGAGTCTACACTACTCCAGACTTCAACTAATCCTAAAATTTTTAGCTCCAAGCAGCACTCTCATCTTCAGAGACACTTGATAACCAAGATTCCTGAGCCCTTCTGGAGTTTTGTGGGAAGATCCCTCTTATTTCTTAGGAATTTCCCTCTCTGCAGGCACAGAATGAATGCAGAAAAATGAAAACCTAAGTTTACCAGTTAAATCAGTCCATCTCTTTCTTCCAAAAACGTTAATTCTCATGTTGATACTTCCTCTTGTCTTTTGTCCTTTAGGGTTTACACGATTTTGTTTTTATGTTATCTTATTTTTTTATTTTACTGAAATTAGGTTTAAAATTATGCTGAACCCCATTCATGCAGTATTTTTTAATAAATTTCTAACCAATATAATTTCCTCCTGTAATAATAGTCATTCAATAGATATTTAGTGAGCAACTTCCATGTGTCAGATACTACTGTTCTAAGCACTGGAAATTTAACTGGGAACAAAACAAAGTCCTGACTCTCAAAGAGCTGACATTTTAATTTAAGAATATAGACATTTCTTTAAAAAAAAAAAAAGTCTACAATATGTACATGATACTAAGTGCTAAGAACAAAAAAAAAAAAAAAAAAAAGGAAAGGATGATATAATAAGAAAGTCAAATTATACAAATATGTAGAGCAAGAAAATTCCAGGCAGCAGAAAAAGCACATTCTGAGACAATAGCTTGTTTAGCATAGTCACAGAAACATAGATAAGCAAGAAGAGTACTACGGCTGGATTTACTTAAATATCCCTCAATCTGGTTTGAGTCCTCCCTAATATTTAGCTTTACTGAATACATCATCATCAACCTCATGTAATGCCCATTTTCATTTAGCGTAAAGCTTTAAATTAACATATTCTGACCTACCAATAACACTTGTAGAATTTTCTCATAAAGAAATACTGAGGAATCCAGAGGCAACCTATTGGAAGTATTAGACTAACAAAGCTGCTATACAACTGAGAAATACACAAAAAAGTGACATTTTTCTAGTTAGAAATAATTCTTTTTAAAGCCCATTTTAGAGAATTAATCATGAACAAGCATGTTCATTGCAGCATTTTTTCTAGGAAAATAACCACCTGTTGGTTCACTATCCAGCCCAGCCTCAACCACTCCCAATAAAAATACTAATTTCTCATAATGAGCTATTTGTCACAACCAGTTGTCAGTCTTAGATTTCTACGAAGCTTCCATTTCCTTCTTAAAATTCTTTACATTTCCAAGAAGTAAATCTATTATGATATCAACCACCGAATCCTCTCCACCTCATTTGTAATGTTGCCTTTCACCCCCCCCTCCCCCTGCCAAAGTATTATTTGCTTTGTATCTCTACTATA
Organism: Canis lupus dingo; assembly: GCF_003254725.2. Lineage (NCBI taxonomy): Eukaryota > Metazoa > Chordata > Mammalia > Carnivora > Canidae > Canis > Canis lupus. The sequence goes on along the minus strand of NC_064250.1, from coordinate 22,572,182 downwards.
GAACTCCTGTAATGGCTAAAATACTTAATCATCACTGGTCCACCTCTTCCCTTGGTCACAATGGATAAAGTATCTCTGCCCCTAACAAAGATCATACCCTGAACTCATGATTTGATCATTTCTCCCACCCATCTTCTCTGGAATAGTGTCTCTTAAATTATCTTTACTCTCCCGTTATCAGTTTCTCTCAGTGTCTTAAATCACTTCCACTAGCATTGTCATATAAATGGTTTTCTTCTATTTAAAAATTTATAACATATATACTACAATTTAGCTTAAATGCAAGCAAAGAACGGGTAATCAGTCATAAACTATGTTAAGGGTTTGGATTTTGTTCTAAGGACAAAGGCAATGAAGTTGAATTGAAACTTGTTATTTCTACTTCTGTAGCCTCCATTTACTCTTCAATTCGGTTTCTTCATCACTCTCTAAAATTTGCCAAGGTCACAATCTTCTTGTTTATAAGTCCAATTGAACATTTCCTAATTCATCTTTCTGATTTACTCTTTAAATAGCATCCAACAGTAATGACTTTTTACTTGAAAGGTTCTCTTTTCTTGCCTTCCCTGACATATTTCACCTAGCTTTCCTCCTACCATTCTGAATAATTTTTTTATATTTTATATTTATTTTTAATTTAAATTCAATTAAGAATTTCTTTTTCTTCTCAACAATCTTGTAAGAATTGGTAGCACCCGAGATTTTGTCCTCAGCTCTCTCCTTTTTTCAATCAACACTCTCCTTGGGCTAATAGTGTTCTTCCACTTGATATATTTTCTTCACTTGACTTCCAAGTCACATCATCACCTCTCCTACTTCACAATCACTCTTCTTCGTGAGTGAAGAGGCATGAGAGCTAGCCTACTGAGGCATCTGATCTTTCTTTCAAGGTCATCTACCCTTCTCTATCTCCATTAACTCCCAATCTCACATGGTTTTAAATATTAATTATATGCTAAGTCCCAAATTCTATCTCCAGCCCTCTTCAAGATCCATATATCCCACTGCTACTTTTATCATCTGCACATAGAGACATCTCAAATTACAAATTGTCCCTAAGTGAACTTCTGATATCTCCCCAAAAACGTGCTCCATCCACTGCCTTCCATGTCTGCTGAAAGGAAATCCCTCCTTTCAGATGCTCAGCCCAAAAATCTTGGGAGTCACCCCTGACTCTTCTTTCTCTTACAAACAACCACTCTGTTATGGAATCTTTCATATAGATTCAGCATACCACTCCTTATAATTATCATTCAAACCACTCATCTCTCATCTAGACTATTACAGTCTTCTATAACCTTCTATAGGTCTCACGCTTCTCCCCTTTGGTTGCACCCTACCCCTACTGCCCTGTCCCCAGTCCATTCTTAGCACAGCAGATACCACTCTTTCTAAAACATAAAAAAGACTATGTCATTCCACTGTTCCATCTCACAGAGTAAGAGTCAATGTCCTTGCAATAGGCCATGGCCCCTCTCCTACTATATATACCTTTTGACCTCATCTTTTTTTACTTTACCCTCACTCAGCCCCAACCACGCTGACATCTTGTCTTCTCTAAAACAGACCATACTCTCTAGCCTCAGAGCCTTTAAACTGGTTGTTTCCTCCACCCAGGGTGATCCTCTCCCAGATCTCCTCCTTTGTTGTTATGTCACCTCTTGGGGAGTCTGACTCTTGATTTGGGCTCAGGTCATAATCTCAGCCTGGTGTCAGGCTCTGTACTCAGTGGGCAGTCTGCTTGAGATTCTCTCTCTCCCCCTCCCCACCCCTACTCCCACTTGTACCCTTTCTCTCAAATAAATAAATAAATCTAGAAAGAAACAAATTAACTCACCTTCTCAATAAGACCTACCTGGGCAATCCTATTTAAAATTGTCACTTGCTCCCATCCCCAGCACACATGATCCCTTTTCCCATATTTGATCCCCTTTACCTTCATTTTTTTTTCTTTTATCCATGATATTGTACTCTAACATAATAATTTACTTATTTAGTATACCCTAACATAGGAATCAACTACCCCCTTTCTATTCACAGTACTACTGCTATAGTTTAAGTAATCATTATCTCCCCACTAGACCAGTATTTTTTCAACCTGCAGACTGCTTCAGACCAGCTTTCTCTCCTTTTTTGCATGTGAAAAATAAAACAGAATTGTTATCAGAGTACTTCACACACACAGTAAGGTACATTCTTTTGTGACATTTGCTGTGATTATACACACACACACACACACACACACACAAATTCAATTATTGCATCCTAAGTTGCCTGGCATACTGAAGACATTACTTGTGAAAGAATGAATGAAAGCATGTCATCATATACTGCTATCATTTCAATTACTAGCTATTTGGGATAATACTGAGACACTATTGACTGAACAAGTATTTTGTTGAATGTCAGCCATTTTTAAGAATGGGAAAAAGAAAACTGACAAGATTAAATAATCTGTCCACGGTTACATGGTAAGGAACAGACACAGCATTCAAATCTCTTTTCTTTCTTTTTTTTTTTTATTTTAAAGATTTTATTTATTTATTCATAGAGAGAGAGAGAGAGAGGGCAGAGTCACAGGCAGAGGGAGAAGCAGGCTCCATGAAGGGAGGCCTGACGTGGGACTTGATCCCGGGTCTCCAGGATCACACCCCGGGCTGCAGGAGGCGCTAAACCGCTGCGCCGTGGTTGCCCTCTTTTTTTTTTTTTTTTTCCCCAAACCTCTTCTAACACCAAAACTCTCCCTGCTCTCTACTAATTTCTGCAGCCAACAAATTCTATTTTGGTTGAAGTTTGGTTTTGTTTTGTTTCCCAGTTCAGCTCCTTTCCACTTCAAGTCCTTAGTGTACCCAGTTTCTTCCATTTGGAATACTCTGCTACCCTTCTAGCTCATCCCCACTTAGAAACCTCAACCTAGCTAAAGCCTACTCATTCTTCTGTATGAAGTTTAAACATTACTTCTTGAAAAGTATTCCCATACACTCCATATTAGTTACATTCCTTCCATGATGCTTCCACAGCATTCTTTTTCTCCAAAGAAGAAATTACATTTGTGATGTAATAACCTTCTGTAATAACCTTCTTTACTTGTTTGATATCATCACTTTGTAATCTTAACTACAAGTTTCCTGAGAGTAAGGACCAGATCTACCAATACACAGGGATACAGCACACCCAGAGGCCTAATACTACACACTCAATTCACTGAATAATAGATGCTATTATAGTCCTTAGTTCCCCCAAACTAAATACTAACATATCATTTTCATAACCAAATAAGAAATGGTATAATAAAGTACTTGAGCTTTAGAGTCAGACAGAAGTGAATTAAACATCTGGCCCAGAAACTAATTAGGGAACACTGAGCAAAACAGTTAACCTCTCTAAGCCTCATTCACAAAATAATCACAAATACCTTGCCATAAAGGTTGACTTCTTTTCATTCACACTGCTATTACTACAGTTTTTTTAAAGATTTTATTTATTTATTCATAAAAGACACACAGAGAGAGGCAGAGACACAGGCAGAGGGAGAAGCAGTCTCCCCACAGGGAGCCCCATGTGGGACTTGATCCCAGAATCACACCCTGGGCCGAAGGCAGGTGCTCAGCCGCTAAGCCACCCCAGCGTCCTGCTATTACTACAATTTAGGTTATTTACCATCTCCGCTCTTTAAAAAAAAAAAAAAAAGTTCATTTATTTATTTAAACAATCTCTACACCATACACGGGGCTCTAACTCACAACCTGGAGATCAAGAGCCGCATGTTTTACTTACTCAGTCAGCCAGGCACCCCTATTTTATAATACCTCTTGAGTAATGTTTTTCAAATTTCAGACTGCTACAAATCAGCTTCTCTTCTTTTTAATGGAAAAATATAGAATTGAAAACAATATATCAAGGGATCCCTGGGTGGCGCAGCGGTTTGGCGCCTGCCTTTGGCCCAGGGCGCGATCCTGGAGATCCGGGATCGAATCCCACGTCAGGCTCCCGGTGCATGGAGCCTGCTTCTCCCTCTGCCTGTGTCTCTGTCTCTCTCTCTCTCACTGTGTGCCTATCATGAATAAATAAAAATTAAAAAAAAAAAAAAAAAAAGAAAACAATATATCAAAGTTCATGCATGCAAAAGGGCTTACCGTTGAAATATATACAGAATACAACTGCTGTTTATTGGGTTGCAAAATTTACATGTACAACCTATTATGGGTCCTAGTCAAAAAATTTAAAAACATTGCTACACTACTGCTACGGATGTATTAATATTGGTGTAATATTAAATTCAGCAGAACAGAGGTAGTGCCTTTGTTCACTACTGTGTTCCTAGAACCTAAAACAGTGTCTAGTATGTAAGAGCACATTAAATCTGTTGAAAAAGTGAGTGACAAATCTGGTCCCCACTTAACTTTTCAAACATACTAATCCTATAGTATTCCTCCTCATTGCAGTTTACAGAGCCCAATATAATTTTCATGTCTGAACCCTGGCTTACTCTATTCTCTTAGACTAACAAAACTTTCCTCCTTTTCTCAACTCACAAATCAATCAATGCCTTTTTACTATATTTCACTTTTTTTTTACATTTCATTTTCTTATAAAATCATATTAGAGGGCTAAAGTCCACAAGAATGAAATATGATGAAGTGACTATGTAGTACACTAAAAAATACAATGCTATATCACATTCAACTTTTAGTTCAGTTACAGCATACTTTAAACATTTCACTAACAATTTAGCATGCCACCTTAAAATTTAAAAGGTCTTTTGGAGGCTCACTTAACCAACACTTAACTAAAAGTGGGAAGTCTAATTAAATACCTTCCCTTTTAACTCTCTATAGGTACCCAAAACCATACTATACACTCTTTTGATAAACGGAGCAACACAAAAAAATCTAAAGTCATCACTAAGGACTAAAAAGTCAGCAATCTGAGTATTGCAAATCAACTAGCTTCACAATCTGCAAGTTACTCTGTCCCTCCTCCACAGATAAGCCAATATGAAGACACAAGTTGGTAAGAAGAGACTATCATAACCACCGGTTTTGGCAACTGTTTTCAGAGGCTAAGTAGAATGTTCACAGATTGACCTTTTTCAATTTTCCACATATTAGACACCGAGTATGTTCCAGAAACTCAACTTTATATACATATATTTACATAAATATCTGCATCACCTCCAAGTCTTTGGGGGGAAAAAAAATCACCACTTGACTGGAACTAGTACTTTCTTTCTCCATTGAATATTTTTCACACACACACACCTTATGTTTTATGCAGATTACTTATTAACATACTACAAAAAGTTCCATTCTTTCTCTTTATTTTTTTAAGATTTAAAAATAATCTCTAGGGATCCCTGGGTGGCGCAGCGGTTTGGCGCCTGCCTTTGGCCCAGGGCGCGATCCTGGAGATCCGGGATCGAATCCCACGTCAGGCTCCCGGTACATGGAGCCTGCTTCTCCCTCTGCCTGTGTCTCTGCCTCTCTCTCTCTCTCTCTCTCTGTGACTATCATAAATAAATAAAAATGTAAAAATAAATAAATAAATAAATAAAAAATAAAAAATAAAAGCTACGTAGCAGAAAATGAATTAAAAATAAATAAATAAATAAATAAAAAATAAAAATAATCTCTAGGGCAGCCCGGGTGGCTCAGCGGTTTAGCGCCGCCTGCAGCCCAGGGCGTGATCCTGGAGACCCTGGATCGAGTCCCACGTCGGGCTCTCCGTATGATGCCTGCTTCTCCCTCTGCCTGTGTCTCTGCCTCTCTCTCTCTGTCTCTATGAATAAATAAATAAAATAAAAATCTAAAAAAAAAATAAAATAAAATAAAAATAATCTCTACAGCTAATGTGGGGCTCAAACTCATAACCCAGAGATCAAAAGTCACGTGCTCTCTTGATTAATCCTGCCAGGCGCCTCTGTTCTTTCTCTTTAAGACGCGTGTGCACACACACCTTTTATCATTTGATTTATAAAATTCTTTTTCTTACTCAACTATAGGTAAGCAAATAAAAATATTACCAAATACTCTGACACTAAAAAAAATTGTGCTTTCTAATTCTCACTTCAAATATCTCACACCACTTACTAACTACCTATCTTTGCTCAACCCCTAATTATTCCAGAGTTCACAATCCAGGAACTAGAGTTCTTTAGCAGAACTCCTTTCGTTCACGTTATCCCTACCAGAAGCTGAACAGTAGAAAGTTCCAACTTTTGCAACTCTAGAATAAGGTGATAAATGGGACAGAGAAAGGAGGGGGGGGGGGGGCTTGTTTTTTTTTAATCCAGTTAAGCTCTCAGAGAAACCAAAATACTTAGGTTCCCCAACATGAGCTTCATACTTCCCTGTATAAAATTTGCTTTAAGCTTCCAACCTTTCCAGCTGTAAAAAACAAAAAAAAAAAGTTTAAAGTATTTCTTTTTTTTTTTTTTTTGAGATTTATTTTTATTTATGATAGACAGAGAGAGAGAGAGAGACACAGGCAGAGGGAGAAGCAGGCTCCATGCAGGGAGCCCGACGCGGGACTCGATCCCGGGACCCCAGGATTGTGCCCCGGGCCAAAGGCAGGCGCAAAACCGCTGAGCCACCCAGGGATCCCAAGTTTAAAGTATTTCTGAACAGACTGGATCAGTTGCCAAATAACCTAAAGTCCTTCAAGGGAAGGCAACATAAACATCCAACTAAAAAGTAACAATATAATCCGCATAAAACCATACGGTATTACATGATCATCCATAACGCATGAAGAGCAGTACTACTTATTAAAGATGTGATTTCAGAGCGAGACAAACGCCAGTGTTGGCCTCTGATTGAAAACAGGCTCCTTTTAAGAGATCCTACCGGGACCTTTAATGTCTGTTTTTCTCGATTCTATCCTACGCTGCCAAAAGCCCTGGGCGACGCTGGCGGTGCTGTGACTCAGGGTCGCAACAGCGCGGCTGGGGCGGTCGGAACGCGGAACGCGCCACTACAAGGCGCCTCCAAGCTCTTACGAACAGAATCTGAATTCTCGCAGTCGTCTGCCGGCTACTATGGGGCCCCCTCCACTTCCAGTCGTCCCAGCACGCGGCCTTCCGGCTCCTGGCGAAGCTAGGGCTTCCCACGTAACCCCAACGCGCTCCCGAAGCCCAGGTGGAGGCCCACAGACACCCGCCCTTTATAAGGCGCACCCGTCAGAGAAACGTTTGGTCTAACTAAGAAAGGAAGCCTCGCCCTGCTCCACCCAACAGGTGGGAAGGAGAAAGGAAGGGACAGCTGGAAGCCGAGACCAGGCCAGGCCAGGCCTCAAGCGGGGCGGGGGCGGGGGCGGGAGCCGGAGGCCGCAACCCCAGCGCGGCCCGAAATCCGGCAGGCCCCTTCCTGCCCCGCAAACCACCCCCTCCAGCCAGTTCCAAGACGCCCGCCCCAGCCCACCTGACGACGGATGCCACTCAATGCCATGAGCCGCAGTCTGGGCCAACCGAGCCGAAGATGGCACTTCCCCCGTCTCCGTCCCGCAGCAGCCGCCACCAGCACCACGACCGCCTCGTCGGGAGCGCTTCGCGCATGCGCCGCTGGCCCGGGAGGCGAAGGAGTCACGTGGTGGCGCTGCGCTCGGGCCTCGCCCTCCGCGGGATCCTGGGCCCCGGCCCCGCCCCCGGCCCCGCCCTCGGCCCCGCCCCCGGCCCCGCCCTCGGCCCCGCCCCCGGCCCCGCCCTCGGCCCCGCCCCGGGCCCGCGGTGCCGCTGCCCGCCGTTTGCTCCGCTCCGCGGCGACTTTCTAAGCGAAAAGACAAGTGTTTAGGGCCTCTTACATCCTCGATCTTAACCGTAGACGGCGCCTCACCCCCCTCAGAGAAAACTATCGTGGTCTTATGGAGCAAACCGAAGGTTTTCCCAACGACTGCCCAGGTCTTACCCCTCCACCTGAACATGAGCAAAAATTCATCCTTAAATCTCCATTCTTCGGGATGATACAGATCTTGGGTCCTCCCAGGTTTCCTCAAGAGGAAACATCAAAAACAAACAAAAGAGAGGAAACCGTAGTGGAAACAAATGAGGGGCTTGGGGACGTGATCATTTAAAGAATATATAGGGACGCCCCGGTGGCTCAGCGGTTTAGCGCCTGCCTTCTTCAGCCCAGGGCGTGACCCTGGAGACCCGGGATCGAGTCCCCTGTCCCGCCCCCTGTGCTCTCTCTGTGTCTCTCATGAATAAATAAAATCTTTAAAAATAAATAAAAGAATATATAAAATGAGTGAAGGCTTCTTGCATTGACAGACTTAGCCATCCTCTTCAGTTACATTCCCATCTTCATTTTTTTTTTTAAGATTTTATTTATTTGTTCATGAGAGACACACAGACAGAGGCAGAGACACAGGCAGAGGGAGAAAGTAGACTCCCTGTGGGGATCCTGATGTGGGACTCCATCCCAGGACCCTAGGATCATCACGACCTGATCCAAAGGCAGACACACTCAACCACTGAGCCACCCAGGCGGCCTACTTACCGTCTTTTCTAAACTTACAGCAGAATCAGATTTCAGCATATTGTGGAGGCCAATTATAATGTCAAACCTGTACAGTGGGATTTATGTAGGAAGACAGTTGAAACTTTACAAATTTATGTTGACAAAAATATGAAGAATACATGAGAAATTTCATTGAGTGCTAGACTGAGGAGGAAATGATTTTAGGTTAGACTATATATATGCAATATGTATATTTGTAATATTACATATTAACATATACATATATATGTATGTATAAATTCAATATGCTAGCTTAAATAGCCAGGAATGGTACTGTTTGTTCTATAGGAGTGTTAGCATGAACTACTGATGAACAACTTTCCACTCATCTATAACTATGTATCCTAGGAGTGCCAGGTACACTCCCTTCACCAAGATTTAAGAAACACACCGGTGAAGGGACAGCATCTTTGGAAAGTACTACAACTTATGATGGTTCAACTTAATTTTTCGACTTCAAAGTGGTACAAGAGTGATTAAGCACACACAGCCACTCAATCATGAGGGTAAACAACCAACCTAAAACCATTCTGTACCCATACACCCATTCTGTTTTTTCATTTTCAGTATGGTATTCAATAAATTTCATGATATATTTAACACTTTATTATAAAACAGGCTTTGTGTTAGATGATTTTCCCCAGCTATAGGCTGGTGTAAGTTTCCTGAGCATGTTAAAGTTAGTCTAGGCTAAGCTATGATGTTTGATAGGTTAGGTGTATTAAACACATTTCCAACTTACATTTTCAACTCACAATGGATTTATTAGGACATATCCCCATCATAAGTCAAGGAAGATTATATAGTGGTTATTCTCTGTGGCTAGAGGATGCTAGAGTAGTCTTCTGTTGATATAGGTGCCATGATTTCAATGGTGATACAAAGGTTCCTAGATGGCAGAGAACTCAATTATTAGTGGCAAAGAAGTATGATAAGGATAATAGGGAGCAGAGCTTTGTGGTAATTGAATGGTCTGACCAGTAGGGACATTTAGCAATATCTAATTGATCAAAACAGATGATTAAAATACTAAGGTCTTGGTTGTTTTATAATTTTAAAAACCCTCTAGTGAGGAGAGTCACAGGGCAGCCCTGGTGGTCCAATGGTTTAGTGCTGCCTTCAGCCCAGGGCTTGATCCTGGAGACCTGAGATTGAGTCCCGCGTCAGGCTCCCTGTGTGGAGCCTGCTTCTCCCTCTGCCTGTGTCTCTGCCTCTCTCTCTCTCTCTCTGTCTGTCTCTCATGAATAAATAAAAATAAAATATATATAAAAAAAGTGTCACAACTTTCACCCCTTGAAATAAGAGAAGGGTGGGGCGCCTGGGTGGCTTAGATTTAGGTGATTCTCTCCCCTCAGCTCAGGTCATGGTCCCAGGGTCCGAGGATGGAGCCCCCCATTTAGCTGACTCTGTTCAGTGGAGAGCCAGCTTCTCCCTCTGCCCTCCCCCCACTCCCTGCTGCTTCTCCTTCTGCCCTACCCCCTTTACTGTGCTTGTGCTACCTCAAATAAGTAAATAAAATCTAAAAAAAAAAAAAAAGAAAAGAAAAAAGAAAAGGGCAAGTAATCTTTTTTTTTTACATGTTCCATATTGTGTATTATTTCTTTTTTTTTTATTTATTTTTTATTGGTGTTCAATTTACTAACATACAGAATAACCCCCAGTGCCCGTCACCCATTCACCCCCACCCCCCGCCCTCCTCCCCTTCCACCACCCCTAGTTCGTTTCCCAGAGTTAGCAGTCTTTACGTTCTGTCTCCCTTTCTGATATTTCCCACACATTTCTTCTCCCTTCCCTTATATTCCCTTTCACTATTATTTATATTCCCCAAATGAATGAGAACATATAATGTTTGTCCTTCACCGACTGACTTACTTCACTCAGCATAATACCCTCCAGTTCCATCCACGTTGAAGCAAATGGTGGGTATTTGTCATTTCTAATGGCTGAGTAATATTCCATTGTATACATAAACCACATCTTCTTTATCCATTCATCTTTCGTTGGACACCGAGGCTCCTTCCACAGTTTGGCTATCGTGGCCATTGATGCTATAAACATCGGGGTGCAGGTGTCCCGGCGTTTCACTACATCTGTATCTTTGGGGTAAATCCCCAACGGTGCAATTGCTGGGTCGTAGGGCAGGTATATTTTTAACTCTTTGAGGAACCTCCACACAGTTTTCCAGAGTGGCTGCACCAGTTCACATTCCCACCAACAGTGTAAGAGGGTTCCCTTTTCTCCACATCCTCTCCAACATTTGTTGTTTCCTGCCTTGTTAATTTGCCCCATTCTCACCGGTGTGAGGTGGTATCTCATTGTGGTTTTGATTTGTATTTCCCTGATGGCAAGTGATGCAGAGCATTTTCTCATATGCATGTTGCCCATGTCTATGTCTTCCTCTGTGAGATTTCTCTTCATGTCTTTTGCCCATTTCATGATTGGATTGTTTGTTTCTTTGGTGTTGAGTTTAATAAGTTCTTTATAGATCTTGGAAACTAGCCCTTTATCTGATATGTCATTTGCAAATATCTTCTCCCATTCTGTAGGTTGTCTTTGAGTTTTGTTGACTGTATCCTTTGCTGTGCAAAAGCTTCTTATCTTGATGAAGTCCCAATAGTTCATTTTTGCTTTTGTTTCTTTTGCCTTCGTGGATGTATCTTGCAAGAAGTTACTGTGGCCGAGTTCAAAAAGGGTGTTGCCTGTGTTCTCCTCTAGGATTTTGATGGAATCTTGTCTCACATTTAGATCTTTCATCCATTTTGAGTTTATCTTTGTGTATGGTGCAAGAGAGTGGTCGAGTTTCATTCTTCTGCATGTGGATGTCCAATTTTCCCAGCACCATTTATTGAAGAGACTGTCTTTCTTCCAATGGATAGTCTTTCCTCCTTTATCGAATATCAGTTGCCCATAAAGTTCAGGGTCCACTTCTGGATTCTCTATTCTGTTCCACTGATCTATGTGTCTGTTTTTGTGCCAGTACCACACTGTCTTGATGACCACAGCTTTGTAGTACAACCTGAAATCTGGCATTGTGATGCCCCCAGATATGGTTTTCTTTTTTAAAATTCCCCTGGCTATTCGGGGTCTTTTCTGATTCCACACAAATCTTAAAATAATTTGTTCTAACTCTCTGAAGAAAGTCCATGGTATTTTGATAGGGATTGCATTAAACGTGTATATTGCCCTGGGTAACATTGACATTTTCACAATATTAATTCTGCCAATCCATGAGCATGGAATATTTTTCCATCTCTTTGTGTCTTCCTCAATTTCTTTCAGAAGTGTCCTATAGTTTTGAGGGTATAGATCCTTTACATCTTTGGTTAGGTTTATTCCTAGGTATCTTATGCTTTTGGGTGCAATTGTAAATGGGATTGACTCCTTAATTTCTCTTTCTTCAGTCTCATTGTTAGTGTATAGAAATGCCACTGATTTCTGGGCATTGATTTTGTATCCTGCCACGCTACCAAATTGCTGTATGAGTTCTAGCAATCTTGGGGTGGAGACTTTTGGGTTTTCTATGTAGAGTATCATGTCATCGGCAAAGAGGGAGAGTTTGACTTCTTCTTTGCCAATTTGAATGCCTTTAATGTCTTTTTGTTGTCTGATTGCTGAGGCTAGGACTTCCAGTACTATGTTGAACAGCAGTGGTGAGAGTGGACATCCCTGTCTTGTTCCTGATCTTAGGGGAAAGGCTCCCAGTGCTTCCTCATTGAGAATGATATTTGCTGTGTGCTTTTCATAGATGGCTTTTAAGATGTCGAGGAATGTTCCCTCTATCCCTACACTCTGAAGAGTTTTAATCAGAAATGGATGCTGTATTTTGTCAAATGCTTTCTCTGCATCTAATGAGAGGATCATATGGTTCTTGGTTTGTCTCTCGCTGATATGATGAATCACATTGGTTGTTTTACGGGTGTTGAACCAGCCTTGTGCCCCAGGGATAAATCCTACTTGGTCATGGTGAATAATTTTCTTAATGTATTGTTGGATCCTATTGGCCAGTATCTTGTTGAGAATTTTTGCATCCATGTTCATCAGGGATATTGGTCTGTAATTCTCCTTTTTGGTGGGGTCTTTGTCTGGTTTTGGAATTAAGGTGATGCTGGCCTCATAGAACGAATTTGGAAGTACTCCATCTCTTTCTATCTTTCCAAACAGCTTTAGGAGAATAGGTATGGTTTCTTCTTTAAACGTTTGATACAATTCCCCTGGGAAGCCATCTGGCCCTGGACTCTTGTGTCTTGGGAGGTTTTTGATGACTGCTTTAATTTCCTCCCTGGTTACTGGCCTGTTAAGGTTTTCTATTTCTTCCTGTTCCAGATTTGGTAGTTTGTGGCTTTCCAGGAATGCGTCCATTTCTTCTAGATTGCCTAATTTATTGCCGTATAGCTGTTCATAATATGTTTTTAAAATCGTTTGTATTTCCTTGGTGTTGGTAGTGATCTCTCCTTTCTCATTCATGATTTTATGAATTTGAGTCTTCTCTCTCTTCTTTTTAATAAGGCTGGCTAATGGTTTATCTATCTTATTAATTCTTTCAAAGAACCAACTCCTGGTTCTGTTGATCTGTTCCACAGTTCTTCTGGTCTCGATTTCGTTGAGTTCTGCTCGAATCTTTATTAACTCCCTTCTTCTCTTGGGTGTAGGATCTATTTGCTGTTTTTTCTCTAGCTCCTTTATGTGTAAGGTTAGCTTTTGTATTTGAGTTCTTTCCAGTTTTTGAATGGATGCTTGTATTGCGATGTATTTCCCCCTTAGGACTGCTTTTGCTGCATCCCAAAGATTTTGAACGGTTGTATCTTCATTCTCATTAGTTTCCATGAATCTTTTTAATTCTTCCTTAATTTGCTGGTTGACCCTTTCATCTTTTAGCAGGATGGTCCTTAACCTCCACGTGTTTGAGGTCCTTCCAAACTTCTTGTTGTGATTTAGTTCTAATTTCAAGGCATTATGGTCTGAGAATATGCAGGGGACGATCCCAATCTTTTGGTATCGGTTCAGACCCGATTTGTGACCCAATATGTGGTCTATTCTGGAGAAAGTTCCATGTGCACTTGAGAAGAATGTGTATTCAGTTGAGTTTGGATGTAAAGTTCTGTAGATATCTGTGAAATCCATCTGGTCCAGTGTATCATTTAAAGCTCTCGTTTCTTTGGAGATGTTGTGCTTAGAAAACCTATCGAGTATAGAAAGAGCTAGATTGAAGTCACCAAGTATAAGTGTATTATTATCTAAGTATTTCTTCACTTTGGTTAATAATTGATTTATATATTTGGCAGCTCCCACATTCGGGGCATATATATTGAGGATTGTTAAGTCCTCTTGTTGAATAGATCCTTTAAGTACGAGATAGTGTCCCTCTTCATCTCTCACTACAGTCTTTGGGGTAAATTTTAGTTTATCTGATATAAGGATGGCTACCCCTGCTTTCTTTTGAGGACCATTCGAATGGTAAATGGTCCTCCAACCTTTTATTTTCAGGCTGTAGGTGTCCTTCTGTCTAAAATGAGTCTCTTGTAGACAGCAAATAGATGGGTCCTGCTTTTTTATCCAGTCTGAAACCCTGCGCCTTTTGATGGGGTCATTAAGCCCGTTCACGTTCAGAGTTACTATTGAGAGATATGAGTTTAGTGTCATCATGATATCTATTCAGTCCTTGTTTTTGTGGAATGTTCCACTGAACTTCTTCTTAAAGGGGAATTTTAAGGGTCCCCCTTAAAATTTCTTGCAGAGCTGGTTTGGAGGTCACATATTCTTTTAGTTGTTGCCTGTCTTGGAAGCTCTTTATCTCTCCTTCCATTTTGAATGAGAGCCTTGCTGGATATATTATTCTTGGTTGCATGTTCTTCTCATTTAGGACCCTGAATATATCCTGCCAGCCCTTTCTGGCCTGCCAGGTCTCTGTGGAGAGGTCTGCTGTTACCCTAATACTCCTCCCCATAAAAGTCAGGGATTTCTTGTCTCTTGCTGCTTTAAGGATCTTCTCTTTATCTTTGGAATTTGCAAGCTTCACTATTAAATGTCGAGGTGTTGAACGGTTTTTATTGATTTAGAGGGGGGTCTCTCTATTTCCTGGATCTGAATGCCTATTTCCCTTCCCAGATTAGGAAAGTTTTCAGCTAGAATTTGTTCAAATACATATTCTGGCCCTCTGTCCCTTTCAGCACCCTCGGGAACACCAATTAAACGTAGGTTTTTCTTCCTCAGGCTGTCGTTTATTTCCCTTATTCTATCTTCATGGTCTTTTAATTGTTTGTCTCTTTTTTCCTCAGTTTCCCTCTTTGCTATCAACTTGTCTTCTATGTCACTCACTCGTTCTTCCACCTCGTTCACCCTCGTCGTTAGGACTTCTAGTTTGGATTGCATCTCATTCAATTGATTTTTAATTTCTGCCTGATTAGCTCTAAATTCTGCAGTCATGAAGTCTCTTGAGTCCTTTATGCTTTTTTCTAGAGCCACCAGTAGCTGTATAATAGTGCTTCTGAATTGGCTTTCTGACATTGAATTGTAATCCAGATTTTGTAACTCTGTGGGAGAGAGGACTGTTTCTGATTCTTTCTTTTGAGGTGAGGTTTTCCTTCTAGTCATTTTGCTCAGTGCAGAGTGGCCAAAAGCAAGTTGTATTGGGAAAAAGAGAAAAAGAGAGGAGAGAAAGAAGGAAAGAAAAGAGAAAGAGAAAAAAAGGGAAGAAAAAAAAAACACGAAAAAAAAAAGAAGAAAAAGAAAGGAGAAAAAAAGGGGGTGGGGAAGGAAACAAATCAAAAAGCAAACAAAACAAAACAAAACAAAAACAAAACAAAACAAACAAACAAACAAACAAACAAAAAGAACCACGGGGGAGTATCTTCTGATTCTGTGTACTTTAAGTCCCTTGGCTTCTCCTGGAAGTTGTCAGTCTAGCTGGTGTTCTGGGGGAGGGGCCTGTTGTGCTGATTTTCAGGTGTGAGCAGTTGGGGGAGCTGCTGTGCCCCTGCCTGGTGCAGGGCTCGGTGGGGGTTGTTTACCCCGTGAGGCCGCAGGAGGAACAGCCCCAGTGGCGGGGCAGCTCTGGAAACCTGGATTCAGCTCCGGCAGGAACTCCGTCTGCAGGGCCTGGAGGCTCCGGGCGGGGCCGCTGATCTGCTCAGCTCGGGCAGGAGCGTCCTCGCTGTCCTGGGCCCTCCCGGCCTCTGCCTGTCCCGGGGGAGGCGGGATCCTGGGCTGTGTCCCGGCGCCCTGTGCTCCGGGGCCTGGGCTGTTGGATTCGCGCTCCCGCCCCGCAGCCCCCTCCGCGGAGCCGCCGCCCGAGCCCCTCCGAGCTGCTCCTGGAACCGCGCAGCCCCCTCCGCACGGAGCCTCTTCCTCTGCCCGAGCCCCTCCGAGCTGCTCCCGCCCCGCAGCCCCCTCCGCGGAGCCGCCCCCGAGCCCCCCGAGCTGCTCCGGGTCCCGCCGTGCGCTGCAGCCCTTAGGGAGCTCGGCGCACTCTCCCGGGCGCAGGTGTCTGTTAGTGTCCCCGGGAGCCCGAGGGCATCCCCGCCCTCCTGGGTCCTGCTCCACCTCCCCGCGAGCCCCTCTCCGCCCGGGAAGGTCGGTGCAGCTCCTGCTCCTCCGGGACGGGGCTCTCCTGTCCTGGGGACACTCGCCCCGGCCTCAGCCCGGCTCCTCGCGGGCCCCTCCCCCTTGGAGGCCTTTTGTTTCTTTCTTTCTTTTTTCCCGTCTTCTCTTCATAGAAGCCGGAACTCTTCTCACTGTTGCATTCCAGCTGGTCTCTCTTTAAATCTCAGGCCGAATTAATAGATTTTCAGGATAATTTGAAGGTTTTCTAGGTAATTTGGTGGAGACAGGTGATTTGGAGACCCTACTCTTCCACCATCTTGCTTCCTCCCCAAGGGCAAGTAATCTTTAAGAATTCTACAGTAATATTGTTTTGAAAAACCCTCCTATTCCCTTAAAGAGATCTATGGCTACTTATCAAGGTAATTTCATACAGGGGAAAAACATGAGCTTTTCAGAATTTACTGAACACTGGATCTGAACTAGTATCAGTTCCCAGGGGTATAAAGTGCTATTGTGGTTCATCAGACAAAATGGGGGCTTACAGAATATGGTAGATCCTGTAGGTTGAGTCAGTCATATTTATTCTCACTATAATCTCATTATCTTCCTCTACTACTGAGACTAAGAAAAAAAATGAAATACTCAGTTCCCTAGTTTCCCTTGAATCCAAGAATAGTCAATGAGATGTACCTAGAAGTACATAAAAAGGGCCTCCTTTCCTAAATAAAAAAGCAGAACCTCTGGAGAAAATCACCAGTGGTATAAACTTCATTAATATTTGACCCTTCTATCCTCCAAACCTAAGTGTGTCAGCAATTCAGTTGATCCTCTTTCAGATCAATTTTTTTAGTTCTCACTGCTTCTACTATAGTTTAGATCTTTACTATCTAGAGTCTGGCTCTGGGCGGATCTCTACACTCCTTCCTATTGAAACTTGATATAATTTTATAATCTTTTTCAACACATTGCACAGGCTGATATTGTCATTAGACTGGAACATTTGATAAAATCCATTAGTCCCTTTGGGTCAGAGTTTTATTTTTTAAAGATTTATTTATTTATTCAGAGAGAGCGAGAGAGGGGCAGGGACAGGCAGAGGGAGAAGCAGGCTCCGTGCAGGAAGCCCGACATGGGATTCGATCCTAGGACCTTGGTGATCACGCTGAGCCAAGGTTAGATGCTCAACCACTGAGTCACCCAGGCATCCCCCACCAGATTATTCTATCTTCATTTTACATAATGTTGTCCCATTACATGTATTTTTAAAAAAAGATATTTATTTGTAGCACGTGCATGAGTGGGGGTTGGGGGGTGCAGAGAGGAGAGAGAATCTCAAGCAGGCTCCACATCTTGTTTGATCTTAGCACCCTGAGATGATGATGGAAGTCAAAACCAAGAGTTGGATGCTTAACCAACTGAGCTACCCAAGCACTTATATTACATGTATTTTTTAATTGACTACTTTGCTTAAATCTGTAAATCACTTTAATGCCTAAATTTAAGCCTATGTTTATCCATTGTTCTGCCCAGAGTTTAACTGTGAAGTGAGAATTTAGGTTCTCTTTTACAGTACATGCTATGACACCACAAATCAATAATATAGTGCTTAATTGATTTTGCCTGTTTGACATATTCAATCCTCTAACTAGCAATGAAGTAAGTAGCTTAACTTATCCTAGCACTAAAGATTTGTGCTTGTTTTTTTTTTTTTTTTCATTTGCTCTTGGGAATAAATTACCTTTGTAGAAAATTTGAGATTTACAAATGTTTTCGTATACATAATCCCATTTTAATTTTGGATCCCACAGTAACTCAGAACATACGTAACGTTTGGTAAGTAATAATAAAATTAGGTTCCAGTGACACCTAGGTGGTTCAGTGGTTGAGTGTCTGCCTTCGGCTCCAGGTGTCATCCCAGAGTCTCCTGTTGGGAGTCCCACATCGGGCTCCCCATGGGCAGCCTGCTTCTCCCTCTGCCTATGTCTCTGCCTCTCTTTCTCTGTGTCTGTCATGAATAAATAAAAATCTTAAAAATAAACAAACGAGGTTCCAAATCAATGCTTTCTAAATCAGTGTTAAGCTCTTTATAGTAACTTGCTTCCCTTTGTCATCTCCTTTCTAGTTATTTTCACTTCCCTTAGTACTAATATTCATTCTTTTTTTGCCATATTCTTTCTCACATTACCTTTTCTTCAGATTCTCTTCAGACTTTCACTTATTGTAATTTAAATTATATTACATAAGCAATACATGTTGCTCATTTCTGAAAAAATAGAAACTGCCTAATAGTAAACTAAAAAAATTAACTTCTTTACTCATAGTTTACTATAGTTTAACATGTTGTTAGAGGTATATAATTCCAGTTCTATTTTCTGTGTGCATATATGTTAGAGAAACTGTATTTATTTTGAGGTCAGGCTTTTTTTTTTTTTTTTGACACACTATGGATATTGTCCTGTGATTATTTAACATTTTCAACGACTATATGATATAGATTCCACTGGTTATTTATGCCATTTAAATTTTTTTAGTTTTTAGTTGCACTGATGATGGGGATAAACTTTTTTATTATTATTGCTTGTACAAAGAATTCCTTCATTCCAATTTATTCAGTCTTTCGGCTCCTTTAGTTCTTTCAATCAGTGATCAGTCCCCCAAATTCTTTGTTGACTTCTGGATTGATAACAATTCTTGATAACAGAGTGCTAGATTTCTGAGTGTTCAATATCAATAAGTTACTAAAATAGAGGAAATCTTTAAGGCTTGGGACTCTGTTACACAATGAGTATTTTCTATGTAAAGTCCTCATATTAGTAGTAGTGATTATATTTATTGTATTTTTATTTTTAAGATTTTATTGATTTTTTTTTTTTTTGAGAGAGAGAAAGATTGTGCACGTATGAGCAGGGGGGAGGGGCTGAGGGAGAGGAAAAAGGAGACTTCCTGCTGAGCAGGGAAGCCCAACACAGGGCTCAATCCCAGGACCCTGCTATCATGACCTGAGAAGAAGGCCTACCTGACTGAGCCACCCAGGCGCCCCTTTACTGTACTTTTTCAATGGAAAATTCGTAGTATACATATTTTTTGTAAAAGGGATAATTAAGCTTATACATAAAGTAATGGTCTTTTGCCTTTGAAATTTAAAATTTACCTTCAATATATCCAACAATCAATCAATGCGAATTTAGTAGGCACATTTACAATGACACAAGGACAATGGTCAAAATTAACAATACTTGGAATCTGTGACTATTGTTTCAATGGTGTATACCACTGAGAGCTAAAGCAAAATTTAATGATGATTTCAGATTTACAACTGACATCAAGAGTCTAAACCAGGTGCTGACAAACTATGCCAGAGATCTATTTTTGTTTGATTTGAACTAAGAATGTTTTTTACATTTTTAAAGGGCTTTAAAAAAAATAAAAACAAAAAACAAAAAAAATATATCACAATCTCCTTGCCAAAAATATTTACTTTTTGGTCCTTTACAGAAGGTTTGTCAACTTCAGACCTAAACTATAGAAACATAAAATACACTTAGAAGAAAAGATAAAGCATTTTTAAAAAGCATATATGTAACTATGAATATATATATAACAATACCTACAAACAGAAAAGGTAACCAAGTCTTTACTTTCCATGGTAACCAAGTCTTTACTTTCCATTCAGCTTAGCTTCGAATTGTTGTAAAACCCCTTTTATTCCCTCAGCAGTCATGGAGTAATACAAAGAATCACAATTTAAAAGGCAGCCAAATACATTAGAAAACCAGTCAATGACATAAGAAGTAAAAAAGAACAAGGATAGTTCACAATTGTAATAAAGTGATCACCGAGTAATCTACGACAGAAGCACAGAATTTTAGAACAAGAGAGAACCTTAAAAATCACCTAATCCAGCCCTCACATTTTAGAAATGAGAAAACTGGACCTAGACCTGGCAAGTGACTTGACCAAGGTCACACGGATCATTTCCTCTAAAGCTGGAATTATAACCCAGGTCTATTGTTAGGTCAATAGAAATAGGTCAGTATTATTATCAATTATACCAAGTGAAAGTAATAAGTCAATATTAAAATATATATTTTTTAATTTTAACATATCTGGAAGGTGGAAAAATAGGACACCTCTCACACATCTACAGAAATAAATCCTTTTATTTTTATAACATCCTTTTCTTTTTCAGATGCATACAGTACTTATAGCCCAAGAATTCTGAGAAAAGCTATAGAAGACCTGGCACTATTTTTGAGAATTACACAACTGGGCAGCAAAATAACACCTTTATAAATGTTGGGACATATAGAAATAAAATTTAGTGTTTGCACACAAAAATAGGGAAGTTACATTCAACACGTTTTCTTTAACGTGCATTTAAAATGTTTTAAGTGTTTTCTAAAACTTTGGTCATCATGCTTCATTATAACTTGTTAAATTTCACAATTATGTAGATGATTTAACCCAAATGGTAAGCAAATATATCACATTAACACAGCAGCAAAAGCAAGCTAATACTGCACAATCATATTAGCGAACTGATTTTAGAAATACATGTTTTTCACAAATAGCACACAAAAGTTAGTTTGTATTAACATAGTTCAATGACTTTTCTTTCACTTCATTAAATAAGGCTGAGTAATGAGACATAGCAGAACATGATTACATAATAAAAAGTATATTTTTAATTACAAATCTAATTGTACATACGGGGCAATGAATTGTGATTTCTATAGAATAGTGCAAATGAGCAGGACTTTCCTCAAAAATAATATAATTGGATTCATTCTATGTGCCTCAGATTTCATGAATATTAGGGTTATATTAATTACTTTAGGTTTTTACGTGATGGGTGCAAATGGTAGGGTTGATAGAAGGCAGATGTGTACTCACTGGCTGCAAATACAAATAACCATTGCCTTAATTTACTAGATGAAGTGCAGGCACTGAAAATGTAACTTTAAAAAAGTTCCATTTGTCATTATGTAAACAATTTTCTTCATATTATATTTCAAAGATGCATAATTCATTTCATACCGTCATATCAAGCAATTCTTCTAAACTCTTTTTGATATGTGGTGGTTGAGATGCAGCCTGATTTAATAGATTCTGGCCCATTTGTGCAAAAAGTGCTTTTGATAATTTAGCTGTGGCTGTTCGTATATTTCCTCCAGCTCCAGGCAAAGAGCCACTATTTGTCATGTTCCCTAAGAGATGCCATAAAACAACCAACACTTTCTGTTCGGTGGCATGGGGCTTCCTTTGATAAAGTTCCATAACAATATCTGAAATGTAAAAATAAATAGTGATGTTTAAAAAAAATTCAAGTTTTGTTAATTAAAAAGGATACAAAATATACTAAACTTCTTCTCTATACCATTTGTTCTAAAATGTCAGGCATTTTAAAGAAAAGTAAGGTCAGAAACTTTCCTTCTAAAAATTGGTATCTTTAAATATTAGAATTTCATATA
Source organism: Canis lupus dingo (assembly GCF_003254725.2). Classification (NCBI taxonomy): domain Eukaryota; kingdom Metazoa; phylum Chordata; class Mammalia; order Carnivora; family Canidae; genus Canis; species Canis lupus. The sequence goes on along the minus strand of NC_064250.1, from coordinate 22,550,659 downwards.
TGTCAACTTAATTCAGGCAAAAGTAGTAAGGACAGGAATTAGATCCAAAACTCATCTCATGTAGTTACATAAAATAAAAACATATATATATATTTTTAACTCACTGATCTTTTATAAAACACATCATTTGAAATAGTTTTCTAAGAGCACTAAACTGATTTTAATGTCTTTTTATTTTTCCTGTATTATTTCTACTGACAAGAAGACGAAATAAATACTGGAAAAAAAAGGTTAAAAACTTTTATAAAAGTTTTTTTTTGTTAAGTCTTAAAAGTTTCTCATATGGATCATTATGCAATTTATTTCTACACTGTGAGTAATGATACTGAATTTGGTAGTTATCCCAAAATTAAATTGAAATGCCTATCAGCTTATCCTTAGTTAATAAAATTTCTTTAGAAATAGCAATTAAAAAATACTTACCAGCAAGCTTTTCAGTCATATCCTGTTTTGCTTTTCCATTTAAAAACTGAGCTTTTGTGCAAAATGGCTGTAGAAGCAAGTAATTGTCTAAAAAAAAAAGAATACAGATATATAAAGAATTATGAGATCTTAGTTTCCATTACATAGCACTGAAAGGAAAATATATTCATGCAAAGATTTTAAATTTATGCAATCGCTACCTAATATCATCTATAAAACCTTAATAAAATAATATAGCAAATATATAAAAATATCTCACAGAGTATTAAAAGAGATATCATATGGTATAAAAAAGCAAAAGAATTGCCCATCTTCCAGGCATCTTATTCCAAAAAATATTACATAGGTTTATCAAAAACAAACAAAAAGGGCAGCCCCGGTGGCGCAGCGGTTTAGCGCCGCCTGCAGCCCACGGTGTGATCCTGGAGACCCGGGATCAAGTCCCACATCAGGCTCCTTGCATGGAGCCTGCTTCTCCCTCTGCCTCTCTCTCTCTCTCTCTCTCTCTCTGTGTTTCTCATGAATAAATAAACAAATAAATCTTTAAAAACAAACAAAAAAAAGCCCCCAAAAAACAGAAAAAAAGGGTTTTCTGGGAGTAGTTTTTATCTTTACTGATTTTTTCAAAGTTTTGATTTTGTAATAATCATAGATTCACAGGAAATTGCAAAGATAGTACAAAAAAGGTCCTGTGTATCTTTCACCAAAGGTTACATCTTATATGGTTATAGTACACATCAAACAAGGAATCTGACATCAATACAATACATGTACAAAGTTCTAAGCTGCATCATTCACCTTCTTTATTAATTTTTTTTTTTTTTTAGAGTAAGGTCTACACACAATGTGGGGCTTGAACTCATGACCCTGAGATCAAAAGTCACATGCTCTAACAAATGAGCCAGCTAGATGCCCCTACATGTGTATGGTTCTGTCATTTTATCACATGTGTAGATTTGTGTAATGATCACTGCAATTAACATACAGAACTATTCTATCCCATAAAGATCTCTCTAGTGTTCTCTTTATTGTCATATCCAATCCCTGCTTCCACCCCTAAACCCTGATAGCCACTAATCTGAGATAATATTTTGAGATGGAATCCTACGCATGTGACCTTTTGGGACTGTCTTTTTTCACTGAGTATAATGCCCTTTAGATTCATCCAAATTGTTGTGTGAATCCATCATACTACTTTATTATTTAAATACTTTTCTATGGTGTGGATGCATCACAAATTTTTTCACTATTAACCCACTGAATTACATTTAAGTTGTCTGCTATTTTTGGCTATTGCAAATAAAGCTGTTATGAATAGTGTATAGATTTTTGGATGAAAGTGAGTTTTCATTTCTCTGGAATAAATGCCTAAGGATGCAACTGATGGGTTATATGATAAGTGTAGTTTAGCTTTTCTATGAAATTGCCAAACTCTTTTCTAGAGTGGCTACACCATTTTATTTACATTCTCACTAGCAATGTAGCAGATATTTAGTTTCTCTGAAATCTTGTTAGCATTTGGTGTTATCCCGCTTTTTAATTTTAGCTGTCCTAATACTGTTATAAACTGAATGTCTGTGTCCTCCAAAATCCATATGTTGAAACCCAATCCCCAATGTTACGGTATTTGGAGGTGAGAGGCCTTTGGGAGGTGATTAGGTAATGAAGGTGGAACCCTCATGAATGGGATTGGTGCTCTTATTAAAGATGCCCCAGAAAGCTTCCATGTCCCTTCCATCGTGTGAAGACAAAAACAGAAGATGGGGCCATCTAGGAACCAGGAAGTAGGCCCTCACCAGACACTAAAACCATTGGCATCTTGACCTCAAACTTTCCTGCCTCAGAACTGTGAGAAGTAAATGTTTGTTTTCACACCATCCAGTCTGTAGTAGTTTGTTATAGCAGTCAGCAGACTAACATACTTGTGTAGTGATCATGATCTTAACTTGCATTTTATATTTCCCTAATGACTCAGGATGTTGAACAGCTTTTCATGTATCTATTCACCACCCATATATTCTCTTCAGTGAAATGTTTCTTCATGTCCTTTGTCCATTTTCTAACTGGATTGTTTGTTTTAATGTTCCATTTTGAGAGTTTTTTATATACTATGAGTTCTTCCCAGATATGTGGTATGCAAATACTTTCTTCCAATCAGTAGTTTGTCTCTTTATGTACTTACTAGGGTCTTTTGCAGAGCAAACATTTTTAATTTTGCTGAGGTCTAATTTGTCACCTTTTATGGATCATGCTTTTACTGTCATCCATCATGTGTCATGCTAACAACTCTTCACCAAGCCCTCAGGTCCTAAGGATTTCTGCCTATGTTATCCTTAAAAGTTCTACAGTTAAGTTTTACATTTAAATCTGATCCATTTAAAGTGAATTTTGCATCAGATGTGAGACTGAGGTAGACAAAAGGAACTAAAAAGTCAAAAACAAGGGGAGATAAAGTCAATTTAATAGTAAAGCATTTTATCTCTAAAAATAATTTAAAATACTACTGAGACTATTACAACATTAAATGACAAAATATTGACTATCTATGATTTCAACATTATAAAAAAATATCACATGTAAAATCAGAAAATACAAAATTCAAAATAATTTGAGTGCCAAAGTAAAGATTTCTTACCTACATGCTGACTCAGTGCCTGAATAACATTTGTGGCAGCAGCATAGATGCCTGGATTCTTAGAATTCAGATTGTTATCTACTATTGCTGGAATTAGCATGTTGATTATAGGAGATAAGTTATCTCTAAGCAAAGGAATCATTTTGTGCATTGTTTCTAGAGCCACCAGATTTACTTTACTATTGGAATCATGAAGTCGAGATTTAAAAGCATCAAAGATCTGAAAGTAAATTGGTAAATTAAAGTGAAGTAATGTTTATAATCATTTAAATTCTTTTTGGCATTCTTTAGTATTTATCCTGTTAATATACTGTTAAAAACATACACACAACATTTTATTTAACCTGAACTTAGATAATAGGAATTTTATAAAATAAAAAAATATATAAATATGTACATTTTAATATAATTTTACATACAAAATTAATAATATATAACAAATATAAAAGTTTGGATGCTAAATTTAAGTCTCAAAACTACTTATAGGAAAGAGACAAGTCTTCAAAAATCACCCAAAAAGACATACTAATAAATTAAGGTTGAGAAATTTGGCTTAGTAGGAAGATGACTGGCTTACTGTAAATGTGACAAAAATGCTATTTTTTGGAAGGTACAAAGTTAGCCAACTCTAAGAACTCAAGAAAAGTTTCTATTTTTATCCCTATTCATAACAAAATTAGACATGTAAGTTTTACCACAGAGAGCTGATTTAGTTTCAGTTTAAGTGAGTGTCTTATGAGAATTTTATATGCAATTTCAGAGTTAAATTTTTATTATTACCTATTAATACCTGACTACTTTATTTTTTTTTTAAGATTTTATTTATTTATTCATGAGAGACACAGAGGGAGAGAGAGAGAGAGGCAGAGACACAAGGCAGAGGGAGAAGCAGGCTCCATGCAGAGAGTCTGACGTGGGACCCAATCCCGAGTCTCTCCAGGATCATACCCTGGGCTGAAGGCGGCGCTAAACCACTGAGCCACCTGGGCTGCCCTTAATACCTGATTACTTTAACAATTATTCTTTGCTCTTTAGAATTCTTAACTTTCATAAGCTTAAGGTATCTTAAGGGAATGGTAAGCAAATATTTATAAGCTTAAGGTATATTAAGGGAATGGTAAGCAAATATTTAGTCACATCAAGTGAGTGAAGAGCTAATCTGTGAGGCTAAGATATATACATATACATCTTTCACATAATATATATAAATAAAATTTTTCATGGTACAAATAGGCTTCCCAAAAGATTTATATTTACTCAACAGATATCAGAATATGTAACTTTCTGGTGCCCATGGCATGATAATATGGTATTTTTCTTCTGAAAATTAAGACACAGCACTACTGGAATTAGTAGTAATGGGGGATGCCTGGGTAGCTCAGTGGTTGAGCATCTACCTTCTCAGGGCGTGATCCTGGGGTTCTGGAATGGAGTCCCACATTGGGCTCCCTGTGAGAAGTCTGCTTCTCCCTCTATGTCTCTGCCTCTCTCATGAATAAATAAATAAAATCTTTAAAAAAAAAAAAAGAGTAGTTATGGTACTTTGGCCAAGTTTAATGAACATAAATACAAATTTAAAATGGAATTTAGTTAATAAATTACTAATGGAACTAACTGAACTAACTCTGAAGAAGCATAAATCATCTACACTCATTTATTACTACCCCTTTTCTATTTCTTGGTATCTTCCTAAAGGGTTGGTATATAATGTATACAAGATTTCTAATCTTGGGACGCCTGGGTGGTTCAGTGGTTGCGCGTCTGCCTTCAGCTCAGGCCGTGATCCTCGGGTCCCGCATTGGGCTTCCTGAATGGAGGCTACTTCTTCCTTTGCCTGTGTCTCTGCCTCTCTCTGTTTCTCTCTCTGTGGCTCTCAGGCATAAATAAATAAAATCTTAAAAACAAACAACCCTCCCCCCCATGATTTCTAATCTACACATAAAAACTTTAATATCTATTCTTAAATAATATGAGAGCTCTTAAATGCCCTGGTTCTTAAAATATTTATTGATTCACTCAACATATAGTCACTGAATGTCAGGTCCCAAGAGCTCTGAGAATACAGAGCTTTCAAGAAGTTACCACCTAGTGGGAGAATTTAGATAAATAAGCAGCTATTTTCTTATTTTTCCCCAATTACTTTGAATTGGTCTAGAATGTTTTTAATACAGCAAAACCTAAGCAATCCATTCTTCTCACTAAGTTTAACATTTTAAAATAATATATGTAAGGTACTAAGATTTAGGGCAATTTTTTATACAAATGAGCTGTTAGCCACATATTGAGAATGAAAATTAATTTTTATAGTTCATTACCTTCACAATGTTTCCAACAACAAGCTCTTGATTGTTTTCAGTATCTGATAAAAGCTGCTTAATCCCATTAATACGATCACGGAAGTCTTTTGCATTTAATAAACTGGTTATGACTTTAATATATTCAGCACTTTCTAAGGAATTGCGGGGAACTGATTTTCTGGTGATGTCACGGACTTCAGTTACTTCTCTAAAGTCAAAGAAAGGTAAATTTAATTTCATTATTAAATTCCAATAAGAAATATAAACATAATGAACAGTTCTTAATACACATTTATTTTTCAATAATTCACAAAGTGATCTAACCGTTAGCCAAATAGCTGTGTTGGTGGCCCCTAAAATCTCCTGAGTTTCGTGATTTACTAGAAGGACTCATAGGATTCAGCACGTAGTTCTTACTCACAGCTAAGATTTATTACAACAGAAGGATACAAAGCAAAATCAGGAAGGGGAAAAAGTGCAAGGGTCAAAGTCTGGCTAAAACTAGATATAAGCTTCCAGGGGTCCTTTCCCAGTGGAGTCATACAGAACAAACTTAATTACTCCAGCAGCAACCCATGACAACACATGGGAAATGTTGTCTACCAATGAACCTTATTAGAGACTCACTGCTCAGGGTTTTTACTGGGCGTTGGTCATGGTTGGTCCTCTGCCTAGGATATACTGAAATTTCAGGCTCCCAGAAGCAAAGCTGGTCTTCCAGCATAAAACATATTGTTTACTCAAATTATTGTGGTACAGTAAACTACTCTTACTAGTTAAAGAACAGTGGCAATCCTCCTTAAATCCTAGTTCCTGGATGCCAACCAAGGGCTAACATTGTAAGTAGGACTTTCTAAAAATAGTAGTCTCAGGCTTGCTATGTTAACTCAAAATATCCATTTGATTTTGCATGAGAAAACTAGAATCTTGACACTAGCAGGATTTGCTATTCCAATGACTTACTATTACTAGTATATGTTTTTTATTGCTATAAAGGGGTGACTCAATACAGCAGAGGAATGATACCTTTGAAACTAAAGTGTCACGCAAATTGACAGATCTTAAAGACAATGGTAAGAATTGCCAGTTACCATTTTTCTGACTACTATTATTAAAAATGGCACTAAAGTTGTCTTAAGAGCAGTGATTAACGAATGATGCAGTATCATCCTAAAAGTAGGCACAGGATGGTGATCTAGAATGCAGATCTTATATGTATTTACTCATTATTTTTAATTTCCTTAAATAAATTGATCCAGGGATGCCTGGGTGGTTCAGCAGTTGAGCGTCTGCCTTCAGCTCAGGGCATAGTCCCAGAGTTCTGGGATCAAGTCCCACATTGGGCTCCCTGTGAGGAGCCTGCTTCTCCCTCTGTCTATGTCTCTGCCTTCTCTCTGTGTCTCTCATAAATAGATAAATAAAATCTTTTAAAAAATGATGTGAGATTAATTTGTGAAATGATTAATTCTATACAATGATAAAAATAGAGGATTAAATTAATATTTAAACTGAGAAGTATGATACATAAAAGGTAAATAAATTAAAAGAGTAAAACAAGAACACCTCAAGAAGCCTTTTAATTACTGAAACTTGTGTTCAAAGATGTCCTTTTGATATTTTAAAACAAAATGGACTTGATAGTAAAATAACAGTGATTATATCTTAGAGGGAAAAGATACAGTAAGAGCGAAATGGAGGCAGGTACTCACTAGGTATTAATATCAATAAAATTTATTAAAAGAGAGTATGCATTAAAAATGATCATGGAGCACAGATGCAAAAAACACCAAAATATTAACTGAATCAGCAATACATTAAAAGGATCATACAGAATGACCAAGGGGTATTTATTCCAGGGATGCAAGAATGGTTCAACATCTCCAAGTCAATTAATGTGATCCATCATATTAGCAAAATGAAGGATGAAAATCATATGATCATCTCAACAGATGCAGATAAAGCATTTGACAAAATTCAATAGCCATCAACAAACTGGATACAGATGGAACATACCTGAACATAATAAAGACAAGTATGACAAGCCCAGAGCTAACATCATACTCAACGATGAAAAGCTGAAAGCCTTTTCTCTGATAACAGGAATAAGATAAGGATACCCACTCTCTACACTCTTATTCAACACAATACAGGATGTCTTAACTAGAGTAATTATGCAGGGAAAAAAAAATAGAAGTCTCCAAATTGGAAAGAAAGAGGTAAAATTGACTCTATACACAGATGACATGATATTATGCAGTCGACCCTTAAACAACATGGATTTGCACTATGCAGGTCCACTTACATGTGGATTTTTTACAGTAGAGTGCTGTAAATACATTTTTTCTTCCTTATGATTTTTATTAACATTTTCTTTTCTCTAGCTTACTTTACTATAAGGGTATAGTATATAAAATATTCAAAACGTGTTAATCAACTGTTTATTGTTTATCAAGTAAAGGCTTCTGGTCAACAGTAGGCTATTAGTAGTTAATTTGGGGGGAAGTCAAAAATTATATGTGGATTTTCAACAGCATGATGGTTGATGCCCTTAACCCCTGCATTGTCCAAGAGTCAACCATATATAGAAAACCCCAAAGACTCTACCAAATAAACTAAGAAACCAGTCAATCAATTCAGAAAGTTTCAGGATACAAAATCAATATACAAAAATCAGTGGCATTTCTACATACTAACAACAAACTTCTGAAAAACATATTAAGAAACAACTGCATTTTTTTCTTAATATGTTTTTCAGAAGTTTGTTGTTAGTATGTAGAAATGCCACTGATTTTTGTATATTGATTTTGTATCCTGAAACTTTCTGAATAGGACAAACATTATATGTTCTCATTCATTTGGGGAATATAAATAATAGTGAAAGGGAATATAAGGGAAGAGAGAAGAAATGTGTGGGAAATATCAGAAAGGGAGACAGAACGTAAAGACTGCTAACTCTGGGAAACGAACTAGGGGTGGTAGAAGGGGAGGAGGGCGGGGGGTGGGAGTGAATGGGTGACGGGCACTGGGGGTTATTCTGTATGTTAGTAAATTGAACACCAATAAAAAATAAATTAAAAAAAAAAAAAAAGAAAAGAAACAACTGCATTTAAAATCCATAAAAAAGAGGGATCCCTGGATGGCTCAGCGGTTTAGCGCCTGCCTTTGGCCCAGGGCACGATCCTGGAGTCCCAGGATTGAGTCCCACGTCGGGCTCCTAGCATGGAGCCTGCTTCTCCCTCTGCCTGTGTCTCTGCCTCTCTCTCTCTACGTCTATCATGAATAAATAAATAAAATCTTTAAATGTTTAAAAATAAATAAATAAAATCCATCAAAAAGAGATGCATGGATGGCTCAGTGGTTGAGTATCTGCCTTCTGCTCAGGGCTTGATCCTGGAGCCCCAGGATTAAGTCCCATATCAAGCTCCCTGCATGGAGCCTGCTTCTCCCTCTGCCTATGTCTCTGCTTCTTTCTTTCTCTGTGTCTCTCATGAATAAATAAATCAAATCTTTAAAAAAATAAATAAATATAATGTAAGAATCTTACAGCAGTATACTCCTCTTTCATCTTTTAAGCTATTTTTAGAATATTTTATTTACTTATTTTAGAGAGTGTGAGCATGGGGAGGAGCAGAGGGAGAGAGACAAGCAGACTCCGCACTGAGAGTGGAGCCCAATGCAGGGCTTGATCTCAACCCTGAGATCATGATCTGTGCCAAAATAAAGAACCAGATACTTAAACAACTGAGACACCCAGGCATCCCCTTAAGATAATTTTGTCATGTATTTTACTTCTTATATGTATTATAATCCCCACAATATGTTATTGTTTAATGGCTTTTAAAAAAATATTCTATTTATTTATTTATTTATTTATTTATTTATTTATTTATTTGGGAGAGAGAGAATGCATGTAAGTTGGGGGGAGAGGCAGAGGATATTCTAAGGAGACTTTGTGCTGAGCACAGAGCCTGACACGGGGCTCAATCTCACAACCCTGAGATCATGACCTGAGCCAAAATCATGATGGTCAACCAACGGAGCCACCCAGGCACCCCATAATGATTTTTAATAGGCATATAAGGTATATAACATAATGATTGGATTTATTTATATATTGCAAAATGATTACCACAGTAGTTAATATCCATCACCTCACAGAGTTATAATTTTTCTTATAATGAGAACTTTAAAGTTTTACACTCTTAGCAACTTTCAAATATACACTACTGTATTATCAACTATAGTTACCATGTTGTAAATTACATACCCAGAACTTATTTATTTTATAACTGTAAATTTGTACCTTCTGACTACCTTCATGCATTTGCCCACCTCTAGCCCCCTGGCTCAGGCAACCACCAGTCCGTTCTCTGTACCTTTGAGTTTGTTTTCTTTAGATTCTACATAAAAGTGAGATTAGAGTTTTTGTCTTTGTCTCACTTATTTCATTCAAGGTCCATTCGTATTGTCACAGATGGCATATTATTATTCTTTTAGTGACTGAAAAATATTCTATCATGTATATATACACATTCATCTGTCATGGGCACTTAGGTTATTTACATGTCTCAGGTATTATAAATAATGCTGCTAGAAACATGGGGATTTGAATGTAAGACCATAAAACTTGTAGAATAAAACATAGGTGGTAAGCTCATTGACAATGGTCTCAGAAATAATCTTTTGGATATGACAACAAAAGCAAAAATAAAAAGTGGGATCATATTCTTCTGCACAGAAGAATCCATCAACAAAATGACGAGATAACCTACAGAATGAGAGGAAACATTTCCATATCATATACCTGGAAAGTGAAAGAGGTTAATACCCAAAATATATAAAGACCTGATACAACTTAATAGCAAAGCAAACCAACCAACCAGAAAACAAAAAAAACCTACAAAAAAGCCGAAACGGGGACGCCTGGGTGTCTCAGTGGTTGAGCGTCTGCCTTCAGCTCAGGGTGTGATCCTGGAGTCCCGGGACTGGGTCCCATATCAGGCGTCCCACTTACATTATATTTAAACTGATTTAATATTATTTGAAAGTAGACTATGAGAAGGTAAAGATGTATATAAAGTATGTTTATTACATAGCCCAAAACAATCACTTAAAAAACAGAAACGGAAACAATGAGATACATAGAATACGACAAAAAACAATCACACACACACACACACACACACACACACACACACACACACCCCTCAATCAATCAATTCAAAAGAAGGCAGCACAAGAGACTCATTTTAGACATAAAGACACCTGCAGATTGAACGTGAGGGGACAAACATTTATCATGCAATTGGACATCAAAAGAAAGCCCGAGTAGCAATATTTAGACAAACTAGATTTTAAACTGAAGATTGTGACAAGAGATGAAGAAGGCATTATTTCATAATAAAGGGGTCTATCCAACTAGAGCTAACAATTGTAAATATTTATGCCCCCAACTTGGGAAGATGCAAACATACAAAACAATTCATAACAAAGATAAAGGAATGCATTGATAAGAATACAATAATTGTAGGGGGCTTTAATATCCCACTTGTAGCAATGAACAGATCACCTAAACAAAAAATAAACAAGGAAACAATGGTTTTGAATGACAGACTGGACCAGAAGGACTTAACAGAAACATTTAGAACATTTCAATCCTAAAGCAGCAGAATATATATTCTTTTCAAGTGCACACAGGGCATTCTCCAGAACATACTAGGTCATAAATGAGGCCCAAACAAGAACAAAAAGACTTAAGATTATACCATGCATATTTTCCTACCACAATGCTAGGAAACTTGAGGTCAGGGACGCCTGGGTGGCTCAGTGGTTAACCATCCACCTTTGGCTCAGCATCTGATCCTGGAGTCCCAGGATCGAGTCCCATGTCAGGTTCCCTGCATGGAGCCTGCTCCTCCCTCTGCCTATGTCTCTGCCTCTCTCTCTTTCTCTGTATGTCTCTCATGAATAAATAAAATCTTAAAAAAAAAAAAAAACAACCTGAGGTCAATAACAAGAAAAAAATTGGAAAGACTAAAATACATGGAGGTTAAACCACATGCTACTAAACAAAGAATGGGTCACAAGGAAATCAAAGAAGAAATTAAAAAAAAAATACATGGCAACATATAAAAATGAAAACATGAAGGTTCAAAACCTTTGGGATACAGCAAAGGGGGTTCTAAGAGGGCAGCCTGGGTGGATTAGCAGTTTAGTGCTGCCTTCAGCCCAGGGAGTGATCCTGGAGACCCAGGATCGAGTCCCACATCGGGCTCCCTGCATGAAGCCTGCTTCTCCCTCTGCCTGTGTCTCTGCCTCTCTCTCTCTCTCTCTTTCTGTGTGTGTGTGTGTGTGTGTGTGTCTCTCTCATGAAAAAATAAATAAAATCTTAAAAAAGGGGGGGCCCTAAGAGTGAGGTATATAACAATACAGGCCTACTTCAAGAAGCAAGAAATATCTCAAATAAACAACCTAACCTTAAATCTAAAGGAGCTATAGAAAGAACAACAAAGCCTAAAACTAGCAGAAGGCAAATAATAAACATCAGAGCAGAAACAATAAGAGAAACTAAAAAAAGAGTTTCTAAAATAAAACTAAAAACACATCAATGAAAGCAGCAGTGGTTCTTGTAAAAAAACTAATACAATTGATAAACCCCTAGTCAGAATTAATAAAAAGAAAAGAGAAAAGACGCAAATAAATAAAACCATGAATGAAAGAGGAACGATCACAACCAACAGAGAAGAAATACAATTATAAGAGAATATTATAAGCAATTATATGCCAACAAATTAGGCAATCTGGAAGACATGGATGCATTCCTAGAAACATGTAAACTACCAAAACTGAAATGAGAAGAAACAGAAAATTTGAAGAAACCCATAACCAGCAAAGAAATTGAATCAGTTATCAAAAATCTCCCAAGATATAAAAGTTAGGACCAGGTGGCTTCACAAGGGAATTCTATAAAACATTAACAAAGAGTTAATACCTATTCTTCTCAAAAGCTTCCAAATTCATTCTATGAAGCCAGCAATATCCAGATTCTAAAACCAGACAAAGACTGCACTAAAAAAGAGAACTACAGGTCAATATTCTGATGAACGTGAATGCAAAAGTTTCAATTTGCTGGTATTTTGTTGAGAATTAACAGTACATTAAAAGAATCATTCACTGTGATCAAGTGGGATTTATTTCTGGGCTGCAGTGGTGGTTCAATATTCACAAATCAGTCAACATGATACACCACATTAATAAAAGAAAAGAATCACATGATCCTTTCAATAGATGCAGAAAAGTGATTTGACCAAGTATAGCAACCATTTATGATAAAAACTCTCAAGAAAGTAGGTTTGGAGGGAACATACCTCAACATAATAAAGGCCATAATGAAAAATCCAAAGCTAAAATCATCCTCAATGGGGAAGAATTCAGAACTTTTCTTCTGCGGTCTGGAACAAGACAGGGATGTTCACTCTCACTTAAATAACATAGTACTGGAAGTCTTAGCCTCAGCAAGCAGAAAATAAAAAGAAATAAAAGGCATCTGAATAGGCAAGGAAGAAGTCACACTTTCACTATTTGCAGATGACATGATACTTCAAAAATCTATCAAGAAGTTGCCAACTGACAGATTAATGAATGACAGGATACAAAAATCAATGTACAGAAATATGTTGCATTTCTATACACCCATAATGAAGCAGCAGAAAGAGAAATTAAGAAAACAATCCCATTTACAATTATATCCAAAACTATAAGATAGTTAGGAATAAATCTAACCAAAGAGGTAAAAGATCTGTACTCTAAAAACTATAACACATTTGAGCAAGAAATTAAAGATGACACAAAGAAAAATATTCCATGCTCATGGGCTAGAAGAGCAAAGATTAATAAAATTATCTTTTTGGTTATCACCCAAAGCAATGTACACATTTAATGCAAATGCTACCAAAATACCAACAGCATTTTTCACGGAGCTAGATCAAACAACCCTTTAATTTGTATGGAACCACCGAAGATCCTGAATAGTCAAAGCAACCTTGAAAAAAGCAAAGCAAAGCTGGAGGCATCATGATTCCAGACTTTAAGTTATATTACAAAGCTGTAGTGATCAAGACAGTATGGTACTGGCACAAAAGTCAAAACACAGATCAACAGAACAGAATAGAAAACCCAGAACTGGGAACACCTGGGTGGCTCAGTGGCTGATCCCAGATTCCTGGGATCGAGTTCCACATCAGGCTTTTTGCATGGAACCTGCTTCTCCCTCTGCCTATGTCTCTGCTTCTCTCTCTGTATCTCTCATGAATAAATAAATGAAATTAAAAAAAAAAAAAAAAAGAAAACCCAGAATTGACCCCACAACTATATGGTCAACTAATCTTTGACAAAGCCGGAAAGAATATTCCATGGAAAAAAGATGTTCTTTTCAATAACTGGTGTTGGGAAAACTGGGCAGCAACATGCAAAAGAATGAAACTGGACCACTTTCTTACCCCATACAAAAACATAAACTCAAAATGGAGGAAAGACCTAAATATGAGACAGGAAACCATCAAAATCCTAGAGGAGAACACAGGAAGTAACCTTTTTGACATTGGCTGTAGCAACTTCTTATTAGATATGTCTCCTAAGGCAAGGGAAACAAAAGCAAAAAAAAGCTATTGGGACTTTATAAAAAAAAATCAACAAAACTAAAGGCATTCTATGGAATGGGAGAGGATATTTGTAAATAAATGACATACCATATATGTCACATGATAAATGTACAGACACATGAAAAGATCACTCATCATCAGGGAAATATAAATCAAAACTACAATGAGATATCACTTAGCACTAGTCAGAATGGCTAAAATGAACAACACTGGTTGGTGGCACCATAGGTGATTGGTTAAATTGGTTAAATTCTTCTTTTAATGTTTGGATTTTCTAAAGTTGGATTTTCTAAATTTTTTTCACTAGTCATAATTATGTACTACTTTTATAATCAAAGGGAAAAAGTAAAGGCTATAAATTAAAATCAAATTAATCAGAATTATCCAACACAGGTCTAATATTGACAAGTTCAACAGCACAAAAGCTTTAATAATGGTTAGTGCATATAAAAGCCAGTTGCTGTGAGAATATAATTGCTTTATTAAATATAATTACCTCACACTTTCTAAGTCCTTACCATCTTTTAAAACTCCATTAAGTTTTGACAAAACCCCTGGGATTGTTCATAAAAACATCCAAATGAGACTACTATCACTGGGGAGTAATTTTTCTAATGATGTGGAATATCAAATGACCCTACCTTTCAGCTGAATTAAAAGCATCTCTAGAAATAGATGATGACCTTGTATTTCCAACAGTGCCAGTATGAGATCGTCTTCCTTTCGCTGAAGGAGTATCTAGTGGTATCTCTCCCAAGCCCTTTAAAAGTAATATAAAGAAAGGCAGTGTAATAAAACTCTTAAAACTAGTAAAGTGAAATAATTTATACTATGTAATTTTCATAGAAGACATTATTGATCTTTTTATAAATGAATACATTTTAATAATCAGCTATGCTTATGCTTTAATGGGTATCAATATATAAAATAAAAAAATACATAAAATACCTTCTAATTAGTAAATAAAACAAATATGTGATCAACTAATAGGAAAGATATTGGCTGGGTAAAATTTTAAAATTTTAAAAATTAATATGCTATATTTTATAACTATTCTTCTTAAACCTCTCTATCTCATAAAAATAAAAAAATTCAGGTTAAAGAAATGATGTATCTAACGTTGTATAGTTGGCTAATTCTCAAATCCAAGTCTTGATTCAAACCCAAGTCTTGTAACTCCAATAAAGCACATTTATATTCTACTAAATATCAAACTTCTATTCAATAAACAGTGACACTATGAATGTGGATTGCAAGTTGTTCACTTGCAGTTGTTGAAATGCTACTGTAGCTATATTCTGAATGGTTAATAGAGAAATAATCAAAGAAGTTATTACTTCTACCTTTAGCTTCCTGGTACTTGCTTTTAAAGATGTTTACAAAATAAACTTTTTCCACATACCTTTTGCCGTAAGCTTTTAACAGATTCCTTAATATATGGCAAATCTTTGGATGGAACATATTTTTCAAGCATTTTATCAAAGTTTGGATGACACATCATAAGGAAAAGCATCTTCCGACCATAGTACCTATGGATATTTGAGAAATACGCAAATAATTTCATATATCTTAAGCTCAATTTCTGTCCTTAGATGCAATTTTTTTTTTAATAGAAAAAAACCTGTTAATATCGTCATCCCTATCTTAAATAAGCCACTGAAATGTAGTTATACTAACTGGAGTACAGCATTCTCCTGTCCCTCACTTTTAAAACTACTAAGCTCCAAATCTTCAAATCTCTTTTTGGAGAACCAAAAGTTTGAATTCTACTTTTCAGGTACTGTGGTCCATATCAGGGCTGATATTTGGCAGAACTGTGAGTTAGGAGAAGTTTGTCTTTGTCCTGGGCTCTCCGCTCAGTGAGCTTTTGCTGCTCACCTATTGGTCAGAGGTGTTCTGACCTAAGTTAACCTTCCCAAGGTCTGTATTTTTTATATTTCTTATCCTCTTTCCTTTTTCCCGCTGCCAAAACTTACCTGGGTTCCAATTCTTTAAAAACCTATTCTTTGCTACCAAAAACACACCCAAAGTTAGTTGAAAAATCATGGATGATACATAATGAATGTGTAACGCTCTCCAAACTAAGTTTTTTGTTATGGTATATAAACTTTACTTTTTTTTTAAATTTTATTTATTTATTCATGAGAGACACACAGAGAGAGAGAGGGGCAGAGACACAGGCAGAGAAAGAAGCAGGCTCCATGCAGGGAGCCCAACATGGGATTCGATCCCAGGACTCCAGGATCACGCCCTGGGCTGAAGGCAGGCGCCAAACCACTGAGCCACCCAGGGATCCTGGTATACAAACTTTAAAATAATTTTTTAAATAATTCTTTTTAGGATAAAACCTTATGCCAAGATATCGTTCTGATGGTAGAACCACAGATCTATCATAGAAGTGCATATTGGAGATATTTTTGGATAGAGAAGTCTTATAGTACCTTGTAATCATACCATATTACAATTCTTCAAAGAGGCTTGGTCCTAAAATTAATTACAGTTATGCTTTTTTCTGCAACTTGGAATATATGGGACTAGAAGAACCAGAGAAGGCAAGGGGGTTGGGTGGGGAATACAAAATAATCTCAGGAATATGTGTTATCAACCAGGCCTCTTCGATTGTAATCAAATTACAGAAAGGGAAGTAGTATCAGAAAATAAAAATTACTGTTCTCGCCTCAGAATCAGAATAAGGTTCACACCTTGATAAGCAGTTCCTAATCAGTTATAGTTTCAAAGATGATTATAACTTTTAGCCCAGAACATTAAGGACTATAGGTCCATCATAGGCCCCATGATAAGAGATTGGCTAAAACAAACAAACAAGCAATAGGGACACTAAATGTGAGAAATAGTAAGACTGGACAGTTGTAGCCATTCTATAATTTTAAAACTTCAAATAAGAAACCAAGAAATGACAAAATGGATTAGAAGAACTACCATGTCATTAAGGAAAAGTTACACATAACAACTATTAATTGTTTTGAACTTTACTGTGGTATACACAACTTCCAAAATGGCTCCCCAAAGATATCCTACTCTAATTTCTACAATTTGTAAACATGAGATATAACTTCTAGGATTGTGTTATGTTATACGATATAGTTGACTCTAAGTTATGGAGATTTCCTGGGTGGACATAATTTAATCAAATAGGCCCTTAAAAGCACAAAGCTTACTATGGCTGGTAGCAGAAGAGGAAATCAGAGATCTTCTAAGCACAAGGGGTAGGTATTCAACATACTATTGCTGGCTTGAAGATGGAGGGGGCTACACAAGAAGGAATTTGCGTGGCCTTAAGGAGCTGAGTGAGGACCGTGGTTAACAACCAGCAAAGAAACAGAGACCTAAGTCCTTTAACTACAAAGAACTGAATTTGGCGAACAACTAAAATGAGTTTGGAGGCAGATTCTTCTACAGAGCCTCTAGGTAAGAGCTCAGCATTATCATTATCTTGATTTCAGCCCTGGAGACTTCAAGCAGAAAAAGCAGTTGAGCCATGCAAGACTTGTACCTTAAAGAACAGTAAGGTAAAAAAAAGTCTGAGTTGCCTTAAACCACCATGTTTGTGGTAATTTGTTACACAGCGATAGAACATGAATACACATTGACTTTATTAGTTTCTGGAATCATGATTTCCATAAGCTTAACTCCAATTACCTAATCATGGATACTTTTGTCTTAAAATGTTAATAATTTGTTATCCTTTACTTTAGTCTCTGAACTCAGGACCCACCCTCCTCCCTTTAATCTATCTTCAAATGTAACTGCCATACATTTTTAGGTTTCATATTAGACATTATCAATCACCTAGTCCCACCTATCTAATTTTACATATGAGGAAACCTAGCCTAACAGACTAAGTAATTTGCTTAAGGATAAAAAGTGACTGGGGTTATGAATTGAACCTAGGCTCTTGACTATATCCAAAATTTCTGTCACCAATACAGCTAGGGGTACCTTGCCCAGTCAGTCAGTAGAGCATATGACTCTTGCTCTTGGAGTTGTAAGTTCAAGCCCACATTGGGCATAGAGTTTACTTAAGAAAAAAAACATGTTATCAATACAGCTAATGTACCATCCACATCTTAATTATTTTGTTATTTTTCTCTGACTGTTCTTGACCTTCATAAAATTATTCTTCAAGTACAGCAATCAGAGATTTTTTTTAAGATTTTATTTATTCATGAGAGACAGAGAGAGAGGCAGAGACATAGACAGAGAGAGAAGCTGACTCCTCACAGGGAGCCCAGTGAGAGGGACTCAATCCCCAGAACCAGGATCATGCCCTGAGCTGAAGGCAGATGCTCAACCACTGAGCTATCCAGGCATCTCCAGCAATCAGAAATGTATGGGATTTTCTAAGAGCAGCCATCTCATGTCTCAGGAGACAATACATTATCCATTTTGCTTTTTGCTGTCTTTTCCATGTGTACCTATTTCCTTGATTTCACCTAATTCCTTGGAAAATCTATCATTTCCCGTAAATGCCCATAAGGAAGTTCTTCTGCCACTTTTCTGACCACTCCTATAGTCTTGTGTCGTTTTCCTGCAGTTCATCCCTGTGACATGGCATCTCACTACCCAGAAGTATGTAGTGTCATCTGTAAATCTGGAGAATTCACTGTGCACTCCCTCAACATCATTTATGAACTGGTTAAATAAGTCTATCCCCCAGCACCAATCCTTGGGGACCTCACTTGAATATTTATTTATTATTTATTTATTTATTTATTTATTTATTTATTTATTTATTTATTTATTTATATTTTAAATATTTTTATTTATTTATTCATGAGAGACACACAGAGAGAGGCAGAGACATAGGAAGAGGGAGAAGCAGGCTTCATGCAGAGAGTCTGACGTGGGACTCGATCCCGGGATTCTGGGATCATGCCCAGAGCCAAAGGCAGATGGCTCAACCACTGAGCCACCCAGGTGTCCCCTCACTGTCCATTTAGAAAAAATGTTTATTCTTTTTTAATCCTTGCTGCCTACTTTTAAGCCCTTACCTAACAGACTCAGCAAATATTATTAGCAGCTATTCACCTGGTTTCTTGTGAACTGTCCTGAGCAAACCTGGCAGCAGCTGGTAATATGCGGTCAGCCATATCCTTTGTTCCAGATAAAATACGCTCTGGTTCCATATATTCTACTACATCTGATAAGTGTTGGGCTGTACATCTTCTTACTGCGATGTGTAAATGGCTACAAGGAAACATGATCAATTGAAACAAAGCTAATGTATGAACTACTTACCAAAGATTTAAATTTAAATGATTAAACTACACTTAACCCTCAACAATCATCTTTGAAAGCTAAAATGACAAATTACATTAGTCACCACTCCTCAAGAAGTTAAAAACACAACAAAACTCATAATAACTGACATTTATTTAGTTCCAGATCTATGAATATAAATAAAATTATTGGAATAACAATATTATTATTTACATGCTCTGTATCTAATATGATGTTTATTACATAGGAATTGGTTGTTTTTTGACTGAAATAATACTAAAGTCTTATTGCCTGTGTTTTTCCTATATCCTAAAGTGCAAACAACTGCATTTCTAGTTTAAGGATATGTCAAGATTATTTTGAACATTACCTTTGTCCTCCATTGATAAGAGAAACAACTGCACGTGCAGGAGTTACATTACTGACCATAGCTCTCAGTGCTTTGTCAACATCTTCTCTTATAAATGTATTTGATTCTCCAGCCTTGTGCAACAGAACTTTTACTGTAGTATCTAATTCTTGATCCATGCTTTTTTTCAGGTAAGTGAAAAGATCACTTAAACAGACCACAGCAGCACGAGAAACTCCAGAGCGTAAATTTTTCACCTAAAAAAAATTTCCAAAATGTACATTTTGCTGATATTCTGAAAGAAAATCAGTAATAATGACTTTGAAACCAAATTTACTATTAAATAACATGTTTTAATACATATTTTCTTATGTCCTAAAAATAAATATTTAATAAAAATTTTTAAATGTTGCAAAGTGAGGTATAATCTACTTTTTTGCTTTTAAATAAAATTTACCCTCAACATGGGGCTTGAACTCATGACCCTGAGATCAAGAGTTGCATGCTCTACTGACTGAGTCTGCCAGGAGCCCCAAACCTGAGCTACTTTTAACTATATATAAGCCTACTCGTATCATTTAGTACAGAGGGATTTTGTTTTGTTTTGTTTTTGAGAGAGAGCGGGGTTGGAGCAAGGTACAGTGAGGGGCAAAAGGAGAGAAAGAGAATCTTAAGCAAGCTCAATGCTCAGTGCAGTGCCCCATGTGGGGCTTGATCTCATGACCCTGAGATCACAATCTGAGAAAAAATCAAGAGTCAGATGCTCAACCACCTGAGCCACCCAGGCATCCCAGAGGTACTTTTTAAAGGTCAAATAAATGTGGCATATTTATCCTTTGTTATCCAAACAATACTTAATTCAGCTTAAGAATAAGTTTACCTCTTGAACTACTGCGAAATTTGTTTCATGTAACTTTGTATTCAGTATTTCAGAATGATAAGCAGCTAAGCATCTAATAAAATTCAGTCCTTCAATTTTCTTCTCCCTATGGGAAAAAGAAATAAATGACAAAAATCACTTATTAAATGGGGCCCAACTGGAATAGGATCTCAGATGTCTTCTTTTGTGTGTATAAAAAACTGCCAATGAGGAACTCTTGTTTTTCTCATACCATTTAGGAATTTCAAATAAAAAATATGTAAAATCTTGTTTGCTCAAATAGTTATCTTTCATGATTCACCAGATTTTAAGAGTTAAAATCACCATTAACAGTCAAACTAAGTTAATGCTTTGTAAATAAAAAGGAATACTTCCTCCCTAGTGATATGAATGTCATATTCTTTCTAGAGAACAGAAGAGAAAGGAATGACAAGAGGTGAGTGAAGCAGTAAAACAAAAATGGAAGGAGAAAAGTAACTACCTTATTGGCAAATATATAATCCAACAGCAGAAACCACCAACAGATGGTTCTGTAATTTGTATTTTTCTTTCATTATCTGCCCTAATAAGGCAGATGAAGAGTAGGTGGATACTAACAAGACAGTGGGATTCAAGTGGGATGGATTCAAGTAGGATTTAGATAGAACATTTCTAATGTGATGATTTTCATCTTGTAGGTTTGAAAAACGTGAGCCAAAACGAGTTCCATTAGTAATATTGTTATATTTCCTTAGGTAATATTGATGGCAGCCATTTTTATAAGCATTCAAATTCCCTGAATGACTTATGGAAAACTCAGAGAAAGGACAAGACCTAAGAATCCAAGGTAGCAAGAGTAAAGCTATTTAATAGCTGTCTGATTCAAAATTCTTATTTTTTATATAAGCATAAAATAGTTTACAATTATAGAAACAACCTAGTTCTATACAACAAGTAACAGAAAGTACAGTTAAGAGATGGAGGCAGGAAAAGAAATTAAGAAAAAGTGGTGAAAATTTTTCCAAATTTGATCCAAACTACAAAAACCCCCACAACATGGGATATCATAATCAAATTGCTATGAGAGGTATTAAAATACAAGGTCAGGGAGCAATATTAAAATTAGAGCAGTATAAGAGGATAGAGAGGGGCAGCCCCGGTGGCTCAGTGGTTTGGCGCCTGACTTCGGCCCGGGGCATGATCCTGGAGACCTGGGATCAGGTCCCATGTCAGGCTCCCTGCATGGAGCCTGCTTCTCCCTCTGCCTGTGTCTCTGCCTCTGTCTCTCTCTCTCTCTTTCTCTGTGTCTGTCATGAATAAATAAATAAAATCTTAAAAAGAAAAAAAAAGAGGATAGAGAAAAGAACACTAATTTAGTTAAAGTCATGAGAGAAGACTTTTCTGAGGAGGTGACGTTTGGCAGATACCCACATGAAGTGAGAGAGAAGGCACTGGTAGAAGGTTCAAAGAATTAAATACAAAGATCTTGAGGCATAAATGAGCTTAGGTATTCAGGAAATAGCCAGTTGTCTAGAGTAGATAAGTAAAGCAGAGCATAGTAGGGGATGAGTCTACAGAGAGGCAATGGACAGAAAATGAAGGGCTTTGTAAGCTATAGAAAACAGTTAATATATTTTTTTCTAGTGTTCTAGGGGGACCCTAACATGTTTTAACAGTATCAGTCTGGCTGTTGTTATGAGGCAAGCAATAATAAAAGTATGCCAACCAGTGATGACACTACTACAGCCAGGTGTGACTTGGATTACAGGATCAGCAGCCAAGGTATGTTCTGAAAATAAAAGAATTGATGGAATGTGAAGAAATGAGAAAGTCAACACTGACTTGGTATGAACAACCAAATGTTCATGGCAGAGCTATTAACTAAGATGATGAACACCGAGGGAAAAGAAGATTTGGGATTAGGACAAGAGGAAATAAAAACTTGTTTTAAAGATTTTTACATCTAGCCCATTTGGGATCACATAAATTATTACAGTGTTTATCTTTTCATATAGTTAGCTGATAAAAAGCTTTCATCTGCACCCTGCATACTCATGATAACGGTAATAAAAGTCGAATTGAGACCGTTTTCATCCATAACTGGAACTCAAATCTTGATCAACCGATACCAAATCTCACATAGCCCAGTCACATTTATAAAATGAAGGTTAACCAGTCTATTCACTGCATGGGATTAGTAGAATCAAACATTTTGAAAGTCTGTCCTTGAAGGACTAAGAAAAGTATGTTCTAATCTTTACATGAGGACTCTACATTCTTTAACTCCCATTACCATGTAATGGCAGTTATATTTGCAGTTCCCATACTAAAGACCCGAGAATTTATCCCTAAAAGCATGAGCTTAAAATATAAGATTGTCATATTAAATTTTTTGTTGACATTAGTCCCAGCAAAGGCTCTGGAAAAAAGAAACAAAAGCGCTGGCTGTCAATGTCTTCTATTTATCTAAATGTGGATTCCTAAGGAAACTCGACTCTCCATTAAAGGTATTTTTAATGAATTGGGCCAACTTGTAAAATGTATGCCACATTTAAAATCAGATATACCTTCCTATATTAGTGTTTGCTCCTTTACCCAAGTCAAATAGACTTGAGGGAAGAAGACACTTAAAACTTTGTATTTCAGTATGAGTTATCTGATTTGAATTTTCTTTACAAAACCCGAACTCATTAGAGTCATGTTTATCTGCTTAGCAGTTTAGGGAACAATTTGGCAATTATTTGGTTCTTTGAGATTATTCTCTCTTTTTTTTTTTTTAAGATTTTATTTATTTATTCATGAGAGACAGAGACAGGCAGAGGGAGAAGCAGGCTCCATGCAGGAAGCCCAATGTGGGACTTGATCCCGGGATCCTAGGATCACACCCTGGGCTGAAGTCAAGTGCCAAACCACTGAGCCACCCAGAGATCCCAGATTATTATTGTTCTCTTAAAGTGCCAGTGTTTTGTTTTGTTTTTTAATTTTATTTATTTATTCACGAGAGACAGAGAGAGAGAGAGAGAGAGAGAGAGGCAGAGACACAGGCAGAAGGAGAAGCAGGCTCCCTGCAGGGAGCCCGATGCGGGACTCGATCCTGGGACTCCAGGACCACGCCCTGGGTCAAAAGCAGGCACCAAACCGCTGAGCCATCCAGGGATTCCCCCAATGTGCCAGTGTTTTAAAATAGCATTCCTATAATTTTACACAATTATGTGATAGAGTGCTGTTTTGTTATATAATTTTGACTTGGATTCTTTCCATTTGCATGTTTATGTAATTTCAGGAAAAATACTGAATATCTGAGTCCTGGATGATACTACTAAACTAATAATTGTAGAGGTTTTAAAAACAAAGATTTTTACATTTATATTCATAAGATACTTTTTATTTCAGTCTGTTGCTCTGTCTTTGTATGGTTTTGGTATTAGGGTGATAGTGGCCTCAAAGAAGAAGATGGGGAGTACTCTAGCCTCTTCGGTGTTCTAAGAAGTTTGTGTAGAATTGATTTCTTCTTTAAATGTTTGGTATAATTCACTAGTAAAATCATCTGATCCTGGAGTTTTCTTTGTGGAAAAGTTTTATTTCATTTTATTTTTAAAAATATTTTATTTATTTATTCATGAGAGACAGAGAGAGAGGCAGAAACATAGGTAGAGGGAGAAGCAGGCTCCCCGTGGGGAACCTGATGCAGGACTCAATCCCTGAACCCTGATCGCGCCCTGAGCTGAAGGCAGACACTCAACCACTGAGCCACATAGGCATCCAGTGGAAAAGTTTTATTTATTTTTTATTATTTTTTATTATTTTTATTTATTTATGATAGTCACACAGAGAGAGAGAGAGAGGCAGAGACACAGGCAGAGGGAGAAGCAGGCTCCATGCACTGGGAGCCCGACGTGGGACTCGATCCCGGGTCTCCAGGATCGCGCCCTGGGCCAAAGGCAGGCGCTAAACCACTGCGCCACCCAGGGATCCCAGTGGAAAAGTTTTAAACCCAATTTCAATGTCCTTAATACATAATGGACTACACAGGTTTGCTACTTTTTTTTTTTTTTTAGTAAGTTTTAGTAGTTTGTATCCTTCAAAGAATTTGTCCATTTAATTAAGTTGTTAAACTAATGGACATAAAGCTATTTATCATATTCCTTTATTATTTGTTTAAGGGCTATATAATTAGTAATAATGTTCATTCTCTTATTCCTGACGTGTAACCGTTTTTTTTTTTTTTGCTTGATTATAGGTTTATAACTTAATCTCCAAGAACCTGCTTTTGCTTTCACTGATTTCCTCTACTGTTTATTTTCTATTTTCTTGAGTTCTCGTGCAATCTTTATTATTCCTTTTATTTTGGGCTTCATTTGCTCTTCTGTTTCTAGGTTAAGGTGAAAGCTGAAGTCATTGATATAAAATGTTTCTTCTTCTGTAATACGGGTGTTATGGTACTATAAATTTCCCTGTAATTTAGCTGCATCTCATAATTCTTAGTATGTTTTATTTTTAATTTCATTAAATTCAAAATACTCTGGGGGTGCCTGAGTGGCTCAAGTTGGTTCAGCATCCAACACTTGATCTTGGCTCAGGTCTTGATTTTAGTCAGGGTCATGATTTCAAGCCCTGTGTGGGGCTCTAAAGCTGGGCATGGAGCCTACTTAAAAAAAAAAAAAAAAAAAAAAAAAAAAAAAAAGAACAGTTACAAAATACTTCCTAATTTCCCCCTTTTAAAAAAAAAAAGAAAAAGAAAAATTTTATTTATTTATTCACGAGAGACTCAGAGAAAGAGAGGCAGAGACACAGGTAGAGGGAGAAGCAGGCTCCATGCAGGGAGACCAATGTGGGACTCAATCCCGGGTCTCCAGGATCATGCCCAGGGCTGACGGCAGCACAAACCGCTGGGCCACCGGGGTTGCCCTAACTTCCCTTTTGATTGCTTTCTTAGATCCATGCTTGCTTCTAAGTGTGCTAATTTCAAAACATTTAGAGATTTTCCAGGTATCTATTCCTAATTTCTAATTTAATTCCACTGTAGTTGAAGAACAAAATGTGCATAATCTGAATCCTTTTAAATTACTTATTTTATGTTCCAAAATATCATTCTTGGTAAATGTTCCTTGCGGACTTGAAAAGAATGTAAATTCTGTTGTTTTAAGTGGAGCATTCTCTAAATGCCATTAGGTCAAGCTAGCCAATCATGTCATTCAAGTCTTCTATATCCTCACTGATTTCTTTCTTCTAGTTCTATCAATTAATAAGAGAAGGTTGTTGAAGTTCCAACCATAATTAAGAAATTTATTTCTTCTGGCAGTTCTACCAGTTTCTGCTTAATGTACTAATAAAATTCTGTTATATGATAAATAAAATAAGTATCACTTGATGAATTAACCTTTTTATCATTATCATTATAAAGTAATCCTTTTTATTCTCAATGTGAAATACAGAATTCTAAGATGGCACCCATGATTCCTGCCCCCTGATATATACCACCCGATAATACCCTCCCGCCTTGAGTGTGAATATAAGGGGATATTATTTCCCTCAATCGTGTTATATTATATGGCAAAAGGGATTTTGCAAGTTGTCTGACAGCTGTTTCTCTGTCCATGTCTTTCCTGTAGCTTCTTTAACACATGGAAGAGAATTATTACTATAGCTATAATGTCCTTGCTGACTAATTCTAGCATCTGTATCATTTTTGGATTGGTTTCAATAGTTGGCTTTTTTTCCTTCTCAGTATGGGTTGTATTTCCCAGCTGCTTTGCATGCCTGGTAATTTTTTTTTAAAGATTTTTAATTTATTTATTCACGAGACACACACACACACACAGAGAGAGAGAGAGAGAGAGAAAGAGAGGCAGAGACACAGGCAGAGGGAGAAGTAGGCTCCATGCAGGGAGCCCGACATGGGACTCGATCCCAGGTCTCCAGGATCACGCCCTGGGCCGAAGGTGGTGCTAAACTACTGAGCCACCGGGGCTGCCCATGCCTGGTAATTTTTTATTGGGTATCAGTCACATAGTATTTCACCTGAGATAGTTTTGTATTCCTAAATCATTTTAGAGCTTTGTTCTGGGATGGAATAAGGTTATTTGATAAATTTGATCCTTTTAGGCCTTGCTTTTATGCTTTGTTAATAAACAGGGCCAAACCAGCCTTTAGCCTACGGTTTATTTTTCCACACTAAGAAGCAAAACTCTTCTGAGTTTTCTGCTCGATGCCCTGTGAATTATGAAGTTTTCCACTGTGCTGATGGGAATAAAAAGTATTCAGGGATTGTTCCCTGTAATAACTCCATTCTAGCTCTA
This sequence comes from Canis lupus dingo, assembly GCF_003254725.2. Taxonomy (NCBI): domain Eukaryota; kingdom Metazoa; phylum Chordata; class Mammalia; order Carnivora; family Canidae; genus Canis; species Canis lupus. Next base: position 22,523,896 of record NC_064250.1, on the reverse strand, counting down.
ACTTCGGGTAATTTATGTACATTTATGCCCTGACTAGCATTCAGCTAATATTTGAGAAGAATCCTCTGAAGGTCTTCAGAGTTTTTTGTGAAGCTTCATCCTCTCTAGCACTCTGCCTTGCAAACTCTAGTTACCTTGGAACCCTCCTAAACTCTCAGCTCCATTTTCAACTCTGTGGTATTTACACAGTTTTCCTTTCTTTGAGCTATGACCTGGAAACTCTGCAGAAAGTAAGTCAGGGCAATTGTAGAGTTCACCTTGTTTGTTTCCTGTCTCTCAAGGATCACTATTTTTCATTGTCTAGTGAAGAATATTTTGAAAACCACCGTTTCATATATTTTATACAAATTCCTTTAGTTCTTTCAGATATGTAGACAAATCTTATGCCTGTTAACTCACCTTGGCAGGAACTGGGAAATCAAGAGTTCTATTTTGGATATGTTAAACTTAAAATGTCTATAAGCATCAAAGTGAAACTGTCAAGTAGGCAGATGGATTATAAGCTTAGAGCTCAAGAAGATACCCAGTATCCAGACATACATTCAGCTGAATGTAATCATTTAGGAAAAGGGTTGGCAAACTCTGACTCACAGATCAGATCTGGTTCCATCAGATTTTCTTGTAAGCAAAGTTTTGGAACATAGCTATATCAAACCAACAAAAGGAATAAGAACATACTAAAACAAGAAAAGAACCAATAGACTCTGATTTTTCCAAGGTGAAATCACAAAAAGTGTGTCGATTGTGTCAAATGTTGCTAAAAGGCTAAGATGGCTGCTAATAAGTAACCAGTATAGATTTAGCAAGATGATCACTTTCATAGTTTTATTGATGGAGTGTCATGGTGGGGAGACATGTGTTTAAGAGAGAATTAAACGTTGAGAAGAGAATATGAGAAAAAAGTAGACAATGAGCCAGCCTTTTGGAGGACTTGACTAAAAAAAGGGGAATAAAAGAAACATGAAGATGTGCAGTTTAGGGTGGTTTTATAAAAAATAAGAGATATTATAGCACATTTTAATGTTGAGGAATATAGTCTAGTAGAAATAAAAGTGAGGATATGGAGGATGGGGATGCAGAGAGATACTGGAGGAGAAGGGAAGGAAATGGGACAAGTGCAGCCAGTATACACTCCAACTGGGCTGGGTTGAGTGGCTGCTGCAGCTATGCTAGTAACAGATAAGTATTTCCAGGGTTGTTACATGATGTATTTCACAAAGAGACACTTGGAGAAATAGTGAGATTTGTATTCTAGTACCAAAAAGTTAATGTAATCCATAATAAAGCTAAACTATGTCCTTATGGTATATAAATTATAACTGGTAGTAATACAGTGCTATTAGGATCAGAGTTCAGTTATATTAATATGTTGAAACAAACAGACTGTCTAAGAACTATAATAATCATTTCTAAGACTATTTTAATAGGAAATGTTTCAAAGTTTTCAATAAAAAATTTTCAGAAAACTTCTGGAACTCAGCCTAGTTTTAAGGTAAGTATGATGAACTTACCAATCTTCATCAGCTAAAAGCCTAAGGGCTTCTGTCAGCGCTATTTCTGGTTTGGAAAAAGGCCGTAGTTCCGATGTATCCATTATTTCTGGACTATGAGTGACAGAAGACATCCTTTCTTTATACTGTGGAACAGCTCCAGGAGAGGCTTCACCTAAAACAAAAAAACCATATTAAATAAAGCATCAGAGAACTCTGATACAAAGGATATTCTGACCAGATTCCATGAATATTTCTTACGGAAACTAAAATTATCAATTTAATCTTTAACAAAAATGTAATACCCTATTTAAAACTTTACTTTTTATATACAAAATTATTAAATTATATCAAATACAAATATATAAGTGGTTTTTCACAGTCATGAGTCATATAATAAAAGTCTAGTTTTAAGTGATCCCTGGGTGGCAGCGGTTTGGCGCCTGCCTTTGGCCCAGGGCGTGCGATCCTGGAGACCCGGGATCGAATCCCACGTCGGGCTCCCAGTGCATGGAGCCTGCTTCTCCCTCTGCCTATGTCTCTGCCTCTCTCTCTCTCTCTCTCTGTGTGACTATCATAAATTAAAAAAAAAAAAAAAGTCTAGCTTTAAGAGCCAAAAATCAGTAAGAAGTATTATGGTCCCATTTTAAAAAAACATGTGGATGTACACTCGTTTTACTATACAACTGACAGCTGAAAATGAAACTTCATAGCACCCGTATAAAAAATTTTTTTTAAGATTTTATTAATGAGAGAGAGAGAGAGAAAGAGAGAGAGAGAGAGAGTTCCAGCAGAGGCAGAGGAACAGAGGGAGAGGGACAAGCAAGACTCCACACTGAGGATGGAGCCTGCCAGGGGGACTAGATCTCAGGATCCAAAGATCATGACCTGAGCTGACCAAGAGTCAGATGTTTAACCCACTGCGCCACCCAGAAGCCCCAGGGTAAAGAATTCTAGCTGAATTCCAAAAATACCAATTTTTTTTTGTGACCAGTGTTAAATTAATGGTCTATTACAAATCCTAAGACCAGGTGTGGTAATAAGAATGATATTTTTTCCATATCAAACATTTATAAACTATTTTCCAAATGTAAGGCATTGTCTTACACAGTAAGAAAACAAATCATTGTCATTGAGTGCTTAGGGTAATGCCCTCGGGGCACCAAACAATGTAAGACACCTGCAGTAGAGGTGTTAGGAAAAGATCAAAAAGATCACATAAAATGTGAATTGTCATTTTTTAAAAAAGATTTATGTATTTATTTGAAAGAGAGAGAGCACACCATGTGCAAGTGGGAAGTTGGGGAGAGGGAGGGGAAAAGAAAAGGATCTCAAGGATCTCAAATTCAGAGCAGAGCCCAATGTGAGGCTTGATCCCACAACCCTAAAATCATGACCTGAGGTGAAATCAAGAGTAGGACCTTAACCGACTGAGCCACCCAGGCACTCTTGTATTGGCTTTTGTAAATGGGTAAAAATTTATTATTTTTTCATGTTAAGAGATATTTTTTAAAAAGGTAATATCAGGCACTAGAAAATGACTATCATAAACATATTTATCAATTTGTACTATTTGCTACTATCTGCACTTCTCTTCCTACTGTTAACAGTACTAGCCAGTATTTTTAGGGTCTAGGTAAGAAGTTTGGTGGGTTTTCTCCCCCAAGATTTTATGACATTAATAAATAGTGAAATTATTTAAGAATGTTAGCAAATAGACTTAAACTTCACAAATGCCTACATTTAACTGGTTTTTTAAGGATATGTTTAACCAGTAATTTTACAGGTCAATATCTGTCATCAGTCATACTTAACGATTATTAGTTTTGAGAATACATAATTTTTTAAAGAAATATTTTATTTATTTATTCATGAGAGACAGAGAGAAAGAGAGAGAGGCAGAGACACAGGCAGAGGGAGAAGCAGGCTCCATGCCAGAAGCCCGATGTGGGATTTTATCCCAGGATTCCAAGATTACACCCTGAGCCAAAGGCGGATGCTCAACCACTGAGCCACCCAGGCGTCCCGAGAATACAGAATTTTAACAAGTTTTCTAAACTTCTTGCATTACAAAAGAAATACAAACTAGGATAAATCAGACAGTCATCTAGTTCAAATCTCTTTTACATTTATCTTTGAGAGCTATTAAGTATGTTGTCCAAGATCACATTTATATATTTATTTTTTTCTAGATTTTTGGGTTTTTTTTGTTGATACCTAGACTTCAGACCCAACATAAATTTTAAAATGTTTATGATAGTTCAGTTTACTCTTCAGTAACATTAAATAATAAACAAAAATAATAAGCAATAATTCTTAATGTTTATTATAGTTCATGTGATTTTTTTATTTCAATCTCTGATTTTTCCAAGTTGCCACTATACCTAAGACCTATTTAATATTTTTAAAAATAGCACTGAAAACATGGAAGTCACTCTTCGACAGGTACAGAGAACCCAGTAAGTACAGAACAGTAGGTTGAATAAGTGATAAATACAATGCTTTTTTTAAAATCACGATCTAATATAAATCAACTTCACGATTTCTTTTAACCTCAGCTATAAAATAGGATACCACTCCCTAGTGAAAAAGGGCTATTTGTAGGGAGTACAGAGGAGAGTTTTGAGATAATCTGGATGTTTGAGATAATTTGGATATTTATAGAGGCAGAATATTGAGGCCTATTTCCAGGTTACAAAGTTCATTAAAAGGCAGGCCTGATAATTATGAAGCCAGGTCTGTGTACTGACTCCTACTAGTTTAGTGCTCTTTTCATCACAAATGCAATTAACCATATGGTTCTCTTCAGCTTAACCAGCATTTGTGACAGTATTCTTTATATTTAAATAATTTACTTACCTGAATCTGAAAATACTAAAGATGGTGACTTTTTTAAATAAGTCCCCCCTTTCAATGGAGGCCTGAGGACAATATTTTCTAAAGGGGAACTCTCATTTTTGATATTCCCACCTCATCTCCAAAAATACTTAAGTCTAACAGGGAGAAAAACAATCAATCAACTTCCTTTTTATGAGAAATAGTATTTATTATAATAGAAGATACTTGGTCTTGCAAATTTCAGTGCTATAGTTCAACATATTGCATTATTAGCCTTCAGTTAAAGCACAGGTACACGATCTTTAGAATATTATCAGTTAAAAAACACACCAAAAGTTAAATTACACTTACTTTCGGATGTCATTTTCTCAGTTCCTGTATGTTTCATTCGCTCCCAGGAATTCTGTTCCTTCTTTTCACAATCTTTAATGTCAAAAAGTTCTTTTTCCTCTTTTCTCTTTTGTCTCATCTTGTCATAAGTAGATTTTGAAATAGAAATTTTAATCTGAATGAAAAAGTTGAAATATCTGAAAGTATTCAGGGAGTTTGACATTTAAAATAACTATATCTCAGAAAACTTTATATAAAGTGTCTACATACAAAAAAATAAACTATACATTTTTTAGCCCTTATTTCAGGAATTCCAAAATTGAATTACATAGCACTAATATCGTAACTAAATTTGCACTTGAGGATACCAGTCTGTTAGTCCTAGAGTGTCCTAGAAGATTGTTGAATATGTACATACATACATATATATATAAAGTACATGTATAGTATAAAATACACTAGATATTTTATACCAGAATGAGAATGTATTTGCTGGAAAGATGAATAATCCATTACTTAAATGATTAAGGATCAGAAATTTCAATTATCCTGAGATTTTAAAAATTTTAATCAAAACACCTTCACCCCAAATCTGATGAACATAGGCTTCAGTTTATCCTAATAATCAGCAAATAACCTTACATCTTTTTCATTCTCAATATCAATACATGATGGAATACTTTGCTGGACTGCTCTTCCATAAATTCCTGATGGCGGTTCAATGCTTTGTTTAATTGAAAATGTATCTCCATTTTCCACAGAAGGTATTAGTGATTGGCTGCAGGCCGCTGGTGCTGAATTTGGACTTCCAAATACACCTGAAATTAACCAACCATCAAATTGCCATTAAGTATTTATGTGATGTCACTTTGATAACAAAGTTAAACACAAGGCTCTTGACTTTAAGAAATAAGTAATATAGTTAGCAAGAAACATGTTAAATAAAAAATATAAAAACAAATACCCTAACAGGACAATCGCATAGGAGGTATCACTGGCCATTTCACAATATTAAATGAGAACTACATATTGTAATAATTAGTTCACATGAAGGAAAGGTTGGTATGAGCTGGGTGTTTAAAATGATTTCAAGGAACAAGGATTTGAGCTGGGATTGGAAGACACAATGGATTTGGACAGGTAAGTGAAAAAGGAGGGGACATCCTATGAGATGGGAATGCTTACAAGCAGAGCTGAACAAGTATAAAGCATGTATGTGAAGTAAATAACTTAGTTTGGTTGGGTACAAGGCAAACAGAGGAATAACAGAAACTAAGTTTGCAAGGATGGGTTGAAGCCAATCTGAGAAGGGTCTCAAATTAAATTCATGAGACTCTACCAAACAATTAGGAAAGCTTTCCAAGCATTTCATTCTATTCCACTGTATTTACCAAAAATAAGATGTGTATCTTCAATGTTTATCATCACATTTTAGTTTTTTTATTAAAAATGAAACTAATTGAGATGTGGTAATTAATGATGGGGAAAACTTTCACAATGTATGTGGATATCAAATAATCATTTTAAATGCTTACAATTTTATTTGTCAATTATACTTAAAGTTTAAAAGAAAAAAGTTTTATTTGCAAATATATTGTTCCAAAGGTCCCCTAGCCCTCCAAAATATATATAACAAGTGTTAATTTTGACTTGTCTAGGCTCTATGGAAAATAATAAAATTATATCAATTACTAAGCTGATAAATGATAAATAAGGGCTATTATTTGAACTTAAAATATGATAAAACTGTCTTAGCTATCCTAAAAATATCTTAGAAGTACCTAGACTGAAGCTGTCACATAATACATTGCTCTGAAAATTACTAACATCAATTTACTGTTAGGTTAGGAGACAGAAATGTAAAATTAAGTACTCCTAATTTTTTCACTATAATGACTTTTTAAAAAGAAAGTTCTAATAAAAAAAGTTCTAATCAACACTTGAATCACACCTTTCTCTGTTTTTAATGATATCCTTTGCTTATGTGCGGAGAACACATATGATTAACAAGCTAAATAACTTGGAAATACCTTTTCCAACAACAACTACTGAGTCTTCTGGGAAGGTATTTGTGGATGTGAAGTCAAAACTGGGAATTTGCTGTAAATTTGATGATGACCCTGTAAATGCTAAAAAAAAACAAACAAAAAAAAAACCCAACATTTAAAAATTGTTATTATATAGTATTTTAGGAGGTTGGAACATGTCCTTTAAAACAGAGATTTTATTTCATACACAAATTTTACAATTTATTTGTTCACACTTATTTAGTAATTCAATAAATATTTGAAATTAGAATACTTCGTATGGACTAGGCAGTAGAGAAAAAAGAAATCTTTCCCCTAAGGAGTTTACACATGCCAGAGTTAAGAATGAAAAACGTACATAATAATCACAGAATGATAACTGAGCAACAAAAGGGTAACCATAACCATGAAGGAAAGCCTCTGACTTCTGAAAACAGACCAAGTCAATCTCACAGCAATCTGTACTTTTCTAGTAAAAAGTACAGATTAACTTTCACCTCAGTTTGTGATTACTTATTTAATTATTCTACTACTAGACTGTAAGCTCTATGGAGATAGGGCCCATTTCTGGTTTTGATTATCATTCTTTTCCAGAGCCTCTTAGTAGGGCATATAGTATGTATTCAATAAATATGTTAGATGAATGTTACAAGAAAAAAAAAAAAGCAAAATATAATTGAATTAGGGTCAACAAATAGAAACCTCAGGTAGCCTCAATGGTGGTCAGTGACAAAGGAAAGCCTATCTAAGCAAATGGAACAATTTGCTCAACATTCATCCGCAAACATAAAGTGTATACATAGTCTGTCAAGAGATGACTGAATAGGGATCGCTGGGTGGTGCAGCGGTTTGGCGCCTGCCTTTGGCCCAGGGCGCGCGATCCTGGAGACCCGGAATCGAATCCCATATCAGGCTCCCGGTGCATGGAGCCTGCTTCTCCCTCTGCCTATGTCTCTGCCTCTCTCTCTCTCTCTCTCTCTCTCTCTCTATGTGACTATCATAAATAAATAAATAAATTAAAAAAAAAAGAGATGACTGAATTAGACAAACCTCATGAGGAAATATATAAAGAACATGTAATCTTTAAGTAGTTTAATTTCATTTATCACAGAAGCTGATATAACTAGTCATTTTTAATGTTACTTCTACTTTTTACACTTTATTTTCTTGTAAACAAAGAAAATCTGAAAGAATGTTGCTCATTGAGTCTCAATTCTAAAATACAAAGAAAAACTAAGCTTAAAAGACTCTTGACGTATAAAGTACTTTTATATAACTTTTTTGTTACTTCTATCTCATTCATCCAAATAGAGAAAAAGAGAATATTAATTTATAACACCTAGTTTGCTAACACTCCAAGCAACCATCACTAATCATTTCTCAAGTCATTAACTAGGGCTCTACATTTGTATGTAGAAAATGGGCAGGTTCAAAGGAACATCCAGCAGAGGAGTGGAATGGGAAGAAGTGGTTCTGAAAGCTAATCAATCCTTTTTTTTTTTTTTTAAAGATTTTATTTATTTATTCATTAGAGAGAGAGAGAGAGAGAGAGAGAGGCAGAGACACAGGCAGAGGGAGAAGCAGGCTCCATGCAGGAGCCCAATGTAAGACTCAATCCTGGGACTCCAGGACCACGCCCTGGGCCAAAGGCAGGCGCTAAACTGCTGAGCCACCCAGGGATCCCCAAGCTAATCAATCCTAAAACTGTCTGGGGTTTCTTGCAAAATGAATCCATTCACATATACCATCCATTGTTGATATTTCTTTCAGAAGTTGTTTTATTCCCTTCAGCACTGCACTCAAAATTCATTTTAACCTGATTATTCAAGGATGCAATGTTTGAATGACTGTATCCAAGGCTACATTGTTAGTTTGGGTTGGCTCATCACCATTTCATGCATTTAACATGTGACAACAGACACCATTACATGCAAAGCCTAACAGGAATATAAAGATGACCATATCTTTACTTCTAATTTATACTATTATACTATTAATACTTTTAATTTATATTATTTATACTATTATTTGAATTTAAACTATGACAAAACTGTCTTAGCTATCCTAAAAATATCTTAGAAGTACCTAAACTGCAGCTGTTACATAATATATCTCTCTAAAAATTAGTAACATTAATTTACTGTAGGTTAGAAGACAGAAATGTAAAATTAAGTATTTTAGGCCAGTTAAGTGGGGAAAGCTTTCTGAAGAAATGGATTTCAAGCCAGTATCCAAAAGCCCACATGATGTGAACCATTAAGATTGGAAACTGTATTTAGGCCAACCGCACATGCTAACTAAGAAAACTTCTAGTATTAAGAATGCCAGAAAAAAAAAAAAAAAAAAAAGAATGCCAGAGCACGGTGAATGAAAAGAGGAGTGAAAGAAAGTTAAGCTGAGGCAAGATTACTAAAGGTTTTAAAAATTATGCCACAGAGCACAAAATTTATTCTGTGGGAATTGGGAACTACTCAAGTAGTTCCATATTGAGTATGGAGATGGTAACCATATTTCAAAAAGCTAATTCTGGAAGGGTATGCAGTATGGAGTAAAAAATGGATAAAATAAGAAGGAAGATATCTTAACAGAAGGCTATTGCAATTAACCAGGAAAGAAGTAATGAAGGCGCAGATTAAACAGAACTGGCAGGATGGGTCATTGCCTGAACTTGGAAAGTAAGGAGAAGTAGACAAAGATGATTCTAAAGTTGTAAGTCCCCATAACTGGGAAAATGGTAATGCTACTAATAAAAATGAAAACAAAGGAAGAAGAGCAGGCCTGGAAAGGAAGGTAAGTTTGGTTTTTAAACATGTTCATTCTTATTGACCATACAGATATAGTAGGCATTTGGTTTAGAATTGGAAGTGTGAGTGTGAAGCAATTTTCTGGAGTAGAAATAACTGCTGGTCAAAAGATATAAATATTACTATGGTTCAAAAAAAAGGGTACACTAGTAGTGAATGAACATATTTAGCAATTATTTCAAAATAATTTTTAAAAAAAGAAAATTAAGGGGATCCCTGGGTGGCTCAGTGGTTTAGTGCCTGCCTTCGGCCCAGGGTGTGATCCTGGTGTCCCAGGATCAAGTCCCTTGTCAGGCTCCCTGCATGGAGCCTGCTTCTCCCTCTGCCTATGTCTCTGCTTCTCTCTCTCTCTCTCTCTCTCTCTCTCATGAATAAATAAAATCTTTAAAAAAAAAAGAAAATTAAAAAATTATGTTAGGGTATGAGTTATACCCTCTTTACATGAGAAATAAAATACATATATAAATAGGAAAAGAACTTTGTCATTCTCTTTTGTAAAAACAATAAGAGAAGAAACCTTCCACAAAGAACAGATACTAAATTATATCATGGATGAAACTTTAAAATTTTACAAAAAAAAAAAAAAAAGAAAGAAAGAAAGAAAATCATCCCAGCAACTTCCCTTTACTCAATTTATTTCCACAAAAAATACATGTGTCCTAAAATGTCTGACTGCCTACACACATATATATAACTTCAGATGATCAGAAATAATAAAGTTGACCTATTACACTCACAATTGCTACAAATAAGAAAATGACAGTTCCTTACAGTTACTAGATTAAATACTTAAATACAGTGACTTCTAATTACACTGTTTAGATATTTATACCCTTTAAAATAACTTCCTCTTTTAAAAATGTAAGGATAAGTTTTAAAAATGTAGCTATAATAGGATCTCTGAAAAAATGGACACAGCAGTCACAGAAGAGTTAATTGCTACACTAAATTTAAAGAAAAAGAAAAAGAATGTAAATTATTAATAATGGTTAGTGATAATAAAGAAGCCTTCCCAGGTTCTACCACAGGAAAACTATAGTTGTGTTTCCACAGTTTTATTCCATGGTTACAATCTAAGTAGGCATTTGGGCTTTATTTATTTATTATTATTATTTTTTTAATTTTTATTTATTTATGATAGTCACAGAGAGAGAGAGAGAGAGAGAGAGAGAGAGAGGCAGAGACACAGGCAGAGGGAGAAGCAGGCTCCATGCACCGGGAGCCCGACGTGGGATTCGATCCCGGGTCTCCAGGATCGCGCCCTGGGCCAAAGACAGGCGCCAAACTGCTGTGCCACCCAGGGATCCCCTGGGCTTTATTTATTTACATGATTTTCCTGCCCCATTTTAGTGGTAAAATGTCTTGTAAAACGTGTGTGTGTATAATCTGAGGAGGTAGAGGTCAGAAGAAATTCCCTAGTTTTAATCTTTCAGGTAATCACCCCCTGCTTTGGCTTTTCAGGCCAGTCCATTAACCAATACATGAACCTGTATGTTCTATTTGGCAAAATTATTGAAGCAATGACACATCAGCAGAAGGGTAAGAAAAATCTCAAAACTGAGAAATCTCAGTTTATTGGCATGCTTAGTGAGATACTCTGAGACATTTAATTCAGGATTTAGAGACATTCAATCTTAAAAATTAACCTGTGAAATTTACTAACCTTTTGTATGTTTATAGTATCTTGGGTGTTCCTTATTTTGTATTTTGAAAACACTAGGTGAAATGTCATGGGACCTATCATCTTCAAAATCACCACATCCAAACCCATAGTTCATACGTTGACCAATAATGCTTACATTGGATGTTGTAATCCCTATAAAATAAAATACATTAAAATATTTATGTATGTATGTAAATATTTGAAAAATGATTCAGGTAATATTACAGATAGTTGCATATCTCCCTTCTAAAGCTACCTTGCCTTATAAACTTTTAAAGAGGTCAGTGACATAATATTAGAAATTATAACATTATAGTAATTTAAAGTTTTATTTTAAATTTTGTTATACCTTTTACTAGCAGTTAAGAACATTTTTATTATTAGCTATATCTAAAACATTTTATAAAACAGGCTTTAAAATTACAATGAAATACAAAATTCAGTGTTTGGAAGAGATAATCAAATATAAATATATTTAAAATGATAGGCATTTAATGTTTAAATGACATATGAAACTTTAGAGCAAAAAGAAAAATTTATAAATCTAGAATTTTTAAACTCTATCCTGAGAGATATTCCATTTCTCTATTTCCTCCCACTCTTGTGTAATGGGTCTATAATGGTCTAGCTGGTGAAGGAGTATACTATACAATGACTGAGGTCAGAATCTAGAATCATGCCTCCTGGCTTTAAATTATAGCATTGCCACTTAAACTGCTGAGAGAACCTGGGCAAGACACTTAATTTTATTTGTAAAATGGGGATGATATATTACCTCTTTCAGAATCACTGTGAGGATTAAGTGAAAAAAATACATGTAAAGGCCTAGCATAGTATCTAGCATACTGTAAATACCCATGTAAATGTTATATTCCTAACTAAAAATAAAAGAAACCAGGGCACGTGAGTGGTTTAATCAGTTAAGCATCCAACTCCTGATTTTGGCTCAGGTCATGATCTCAGGGTGTTGAGACTGAGCCCTGCATCAGGCTCCATAATCAGCAGGAATGTGCTTGAGATTCTTTCTCTCTCTCTGCCCCCCTGCCCATCGCCCAAAATAAATAAATAAATCTTTAAAAAAAAAAATTAAAACCCTAACATGAGCTTCCTTTTAACAACATAATAAATTTTAATCTTCGTTTGAATGTTTTAACTGACTACCCTATACCAATACTTTGAAGCTATTAAAACCACAAAATATCTACCTACTAAATGGAAAATCCTACATGATATACATTTAAGTCATCATCTATTTACATATATATAGCTCCTACAAATAGTATTACTTAATAATGACAAAATGCAATTTGTTCTTAATATTATTGTAGTTTTTTTTTTTTTTTAATAAAAATAGGATCGTTGGGAGAAGGGGTGGCTGGTGGCAGCTGGGCAACAGAGGATTGTAGAGTAAAAGGCACTGAGTCAGTTCAAAGAGGGTCAAAAAATACCTAGTGTTAAATGATAGAGAGCTTCTGGGAGTAACATATCTATACACTCTTTTTAGTTTTGATAGTTAATTCGTAAAGGTAGCTTCATAAAGATACTGGCTTCAGGGATCCATCGGTGGTGCAGAGGTTTAGCACCTGCCTTTGGCCCAGCGCGCGATCCTGGAGACCTGGGATCGAATCTCACGTCGGGCTCCCGGTACATGGAGCCTGCTTCTCCCTCTGCCTGTGTCCCTGCTTCTCTCTCTCTCTCTCATTCTCTGTGTGTGACTATCATAAATAAATAAAAATTAAAAAAAAAAAGATACTGGCTTTGGGTGCAAATGCTTTCTGTTAATAATTGGTATTATTAATCCGATGCTACAGGAAAGAAGTTTAGATAACATAATTCAGGAGATTTACCTATATAAATTACCTATAGCACATTTATTTGTGTTCTATACTAGGTAGTGGTGGATTAGATGTGGAAATATTATTGGAAATGATGATATAAAGACAAATTCAATTTACAGTTTTTACATAACTATTTTTTATTTTGTTTTCATATAGTCTTTATTCTAAGCATTTTTATGATTTGCCAATTAAATGATAAATTTGTAGGAATCATATGCTTACTGAAAACAAAACCCTATCCCACAAAAACAGAAAATGTAAACCCAAGTTTATAAAATCGTAAACCATTAGCAAATTTACATTTTGAGGGCATAATTAAATTTAACCAAAAAATAAATAAATAAATAAATTTAACCAAGAATATCTCATAGTGAACTCAACAGTAAGTTTCCAAAACTTGATCTTAGAAATATTTATTTGTTAAAAACACAGATTTCTAATTCTGAAGATCGATTCATTAGTTGTGAGTTCCCAGAATCTGTGTTATAAGTATCCCTGGTGATTCCTAGGACTAGCCAAGTTTGAGTAATACTAAATATTAGACAAGTTTGGCAAACACTAAATACTATATATAGAAGTATGTACTAGCTTAAGAACTTTTTCACACTTCACTAAAACAAGTGACTTACTAGGACAGGGCAAAACTCAAATCTAAGTTTTCTAAATCTATTCTTTTCTAATTCCAAAGATATTCTTCCAATAAAAGGCTCCACTTTTGTAAACAAGACACAGCCTACCATAACTTATATATTTATAAAGTTATTAATAATTTACTATAATAATCAGGCTTTAAAAAGGATTAAAGAATAAGTTTATATGTTATATGTCTTCTCCTGTAAGAGAATACCAAATGTTCACTATGCATTAGGTGCTTATACTTATATGTTTATTACTCCTTCTCACAGTTTACATTACCAAATGAGGGAACTGAGTTTCAAAGCAGTTAAATAACTTGCTCAGCTCATGAATATGGCCAAACTGGGATTCTAGCTGGGGTCTTTCAGACTCCAAAGCACATATACACTGTCTTCCTGTGCCTAGATTAACTAACTCTTTGTGGAACAATAGGTTTGTGGAAGCCAATATATTAGGCACGCATGATTGAATGAAACATTCATGATTATGAAGGCACTTGGTAGGTAATAAGAGGTAAATAATCTCTGGGAATCTGAGAGTCGAAAATAGTAAAATAATGGTAATATCACTATAAAGATGTCAGTGCAAAATATAATGATATCACAAAAGAGATAATAATCAATTTTGTTTGTGAATGGGAAAGGTTTCCAGAGAAAGCAACTGAACTGTTTTTACAGCTTAATCAAGTGTGTGTGGATTCCAGATTTCACCCAGAAGAAATGATAGGTGCAAGTGCAAAAAGAGAGGAAACGGTACTTTAATGGTCTGATTTAACTGGAATACAAAAATGCAAAGAAGGAACTAAAATTTGAGGCTGGAGAGGTAGACAAGGACAGATCAAAGAAGAATGTCCTAAAAAAAAAAAAAAAAAAAGAAGAAGAATGTCCTAAGAATTATTAAGGCTGGACAACACAGTCTGACTTGCATTGTGGGGAATGGATTATAGAGAATGAAACTGAAGCTGGAGAAAAATCTTAGGAAGCTAGGAAGGTAAGAAACGAGTAAAAGTGATAGTGGAGACTAAAAAGAGGAGATGAAATTAAGACATACTTAGGAGCAAGAAATTTAAAAATCTTAATAGACAATTAAATACATACATATATATATTTTAGAGAGGAAATTATAATGTAAGGTAGAGTAGCCTTAAAGTCATTAGGACTTTTATACTGAGATCATGTGAAAATAAATTCCAATTTGTTATATAATTCACTCATAATCCAATATAGTTTTACCAATCATAAGGAAGAATCACAGACAGTTCCCATCCTAAATAGATCAGAATCCAAATATTTTCCAATAACTAAGTCTATTCTTTTTTACATTTTTAAAATTTAAATTCAATTTGCCAACATATAGTATAACACCCAGTGCTCATCCCATCAAGTGCCTTCCTCAGTGCCTATCACCCAGTTACCCCATCCATCCCCCCACCCATAACTAAATCTATTTTCTGAAAAATTCTATATGTTAGAGACTGCCAAGTTAGTTCACAAAATTCTTAACAAGATACAAATGAACTTAACTACTAGTTAAGTGTTGTTTTTAAAACAAATTGTCTTTTGTGATGCCTAGTGGCTTCCAAACTATGCTGCATATTAGAATCATCCTGAGGGTTTTCAAAACTCTGGCAGCCAGGTCACATTCCATATCAAAAACCAAAATGTCCAGATGGAAAAGCCAGGGATAGGTACACCTATGGGCTTAAAGGGGGATCCATTATTTAGGTAAATATTTTTACTTCCAAGAACAATACAATACTTATTCTTGCTTTTTGGCCTTTTAAGGAGTTGAAGAGATGATTAGTCTTAACTGGTAACTACAAAAATTCTACATCTGAAATGTATTTTTTTTTTTACCATTTTTGATATTATTTAAAAATCATACTGTTTATAAATCACATTTTAAAAAGTTATAAAATACCTGCAATGAGGCTTTGGTCTATTTCAGAGTTTTTATTCTTTGCAGAAGAAAGTCTTGTTGGACAAGGTTTTTTTCCAAATGTTGGAAATATATCTGACCTAGAATGAAACAAAGTAATTTTAATAAGCATTTAAGGCCTAAAGCTAATTCAACATTCTTATATAGTAAGGCAGGAGCATTATGAAAAACTATAGCTAAAAATATTTATTGGTATTCCTAGTTCACTTTTTGAACTCTCAACCATTTAACATATAAGCAATTCTTTATTATTCATGAGAGGATTGCCAAAGCCAGGGAAGATTCTCCAACTTGTACTTTATAATCTTTTGTTGGGTCCAAAAAAAAAAAAAAAAAAAAAACTGATCCAAAGAAAGTTCATTCTGAAACTAAAGCAAATGATTCCTATGTATTATCTACTATACTATCTTTCCTTATAGGTAATAATGCAAAAAAAGAGACTTGACTACACTACATATTAGAGATAAGCAACAAGTAGGTTGATTAGCAAATGCCACTTTCTTCCTGGATTATTATTTTAAACTTTTCTGACATTATAAAGACCAACAGGCTTTTTTCTTTTTTTTTTTTTTCCACAAAGAAAGCAACTGAAGAATGTTAAATCTGAATGTAAAGAAACTTTTAAATGAATTAAGTGTTGTAATATCAAAAAGACAGTGATGGATATTACAAAGAGATTTTACAAAGGAGTATATTTATTAGTAGTTGGGTAAGCATATTTGTTAATTGGCCTAGTGAGAAGTCAGTGCTAAATATTTTTAAAGAATAATTTCTCAGGGATCCCTTGGGTGACTCAGCGGTTTAGCGCCGGCCTTCGGCCCAGGGCATGATCCTGGAGTCCCGGGATCGAGTCCCACATCAGGCTCCCTGCATGGAGCCTGCTTCTCCCTCTGCCTGTGTCTCTGCCTCTCTCTCTGTGTCTCTCATGAATAAATTAAATCTTAAAAAAAAAAAAAAAGAATTATTTCTCTAGAATTGATGACAGGTTTTTAAATTTACATTCATACTATGTATCTGACTTGAATGAAAGAAAATACTTTAATCTCTAGAAAAGTGGTTCCCAAGAGTTTTTCCTTTCCAACCCACTTAAAGATGAAAGCTCCACATGAGGTAGTAATAGCTTTCTTTGCCATGATTTGTAAGGCAAGACGCAAGCTGGATAAGAATAACTGTTTTAAATCTATTAAATTTAATGTGGAAATATGAAATTCATTAAAGGTAATTTGGTCCAGAAATGAGGGTATATTGAACTCTTTCTTACAGAGTTCAGTATCTAAGGGAATAATTCCATGAGACAACATAGGGAATAGCAAATTCTAAATATTATAGTATAAAATGAACTTTTCTACCCAGCTATGTTCCAAATTATTTATAGGACCTTACAGCTATAGGAATATTTAACATAAAATTTCACATTCATAGAAGATAAAGGAAGGACTTTAGGTCTAAAAGATAAATAGCTATTTCAAATGTCTGGTAACTAAACATAAATGTAGTCACTTCACTAGCCCATGTAGCTGTTCCAAATTAATTTTGTAAATATACTGCATTATTTTACCCAGGTAATTACAACAAAGTAATTTCCAGTAAGAAAACTTTCCAACTGTAAAATAAGCTGCTACTTAAGTTAAAAATGTAGAGATTGGTTCAGGATAAAATCAAAGGAAAATAAAGTTAAAAAGACGGACAACAACAACAAAATAAAAATAAGACTAGACTGACAACAACAAATATAAACAAGGATGTGAAACAACTGGAACTCTCATACTTTGCTAGTGAGAGTATAAAATTGCACAAGTATTCTGGAAAACTGTTCAGCAGTTATTTAAAAAGATAAATTCTATGACCTAGCAATTCTACTCTTAGGTTTTTGTCCAAAATAAAGGAAGATATTCCCCAAAATCCTAGAATAGAGTTACAGAAATTCTCAGAAATCAAGGTGGGATCACTTTTTAAGACTTAGAGGTCACTGAGGTAATCTGGAAAAGTTTGGTGAACTGCTATACTAAATATTCTTTGTCAGTTGTGGGGCAGTCAAGACTCTAATTTAAGAACTGCAATAAAGAGGCTTCTGGGAAAGCTGCAAAAGCTACGGCATGGAATCCTAACCTTCTACTAGAAAATGTAACAACAAAATGTAAGAAATAGCGAGGTAATAGCTGGGTAGAGTTTATCTAACCAATTACAGGAAATTGGTGCTGAGTTTTCAATGAAAGCAGTAATATCAGGTATAGGTTTACTGCAAAAGATTGAATGATCTTTTGATCATTGAATCAAATGATGATTTGATTTGAATCAAATGATGATCCAGAACAGAGCTAAAGAACTCAGAATATTGGGCAGTCCTGGTGGCGCAGCGATTTAGTGCCGCCTGCAGCCCAGGGCCTGATCCTGGAGACCCTGGATTGAGTCCCACGTCAGGCTCTCTGCATGGAGCCTGCTTCTTTCTCCCTCTGCCTCTCTCTCTGCCTGTGTCTCTGCCTCTCTCTCTCTCTCTCTGTGTGTCTCTATGAATAAATAAATAAAATATTTTAAAAAAAAGAACTCAGAATATTAGGGTAAATCTTAGGCAGGAGAACAACTAGGGCTTGGGGAATATGGGCTTATATTATTGTAGGAGCTCTAAGTTGCACTAAAGGTTGTGTTCTCTCTCTCCACCTGACCCAAGCAAAAGCCATGCAAGACAGTATCTGTAAATTTTTCCACTGTCTTTTAAATGTACTTCAACATCTTAAAACCTAGAATATACATAGTTTTAAAGTTTTTTCAAATATGATATTAGGGGTCAGACTACAAATTAAAGATTGGCATTCATTTAACATGTCAAAAAATAAAATACATTATTCTCTTCCCCTGGGGAGTTGTAGACAGAGAAGAAGTCAATGATTCTTGGCTGTAAACTCCACTTTCACTGTAAGAGCTGATGTTTGGAGAGGAAGATCGAGATGGTGAGTCCATAATCAAGTCGAGCTTAATTGCTGAATCAGGGCTTTCAAGATCAGAAGTACTGCCACTCAGTTTTGCTCTTTTCTTAGCTGCACTATTACGAAGGGACCTAAGAGAGCTCTGCATCTAAGAAAAAAATAAAAACAATTAACTTTACAAGACATTTATGTGAGTAAAAGTTATCCTTAGATTTTAAATTCCATTCACTATACCTAGCTAGCCATTCTCCAATCTGGTACTAACAAGATGGATATTAACATATTTGTACAGAGTAAAGATACATATTTTATAAACAACCAATTTATAAACAAGACCGTAAGCGCCTTTAAGAGGAAGGATCTTAAGCTATTATTCACCATGGTATTTCCAGCACTGAGAACAATGACTAATATAATAAAATTTAATTAGTAAAGGACTCATTGAATCAGATGGTAGACATCAGAGTTGAAGTCAGTGAGGTCTCGCTAATCTTAGGGCATTGGTGTATGGATGTGGCCATTTAAAAATTCTGTGAAAAGTAATCAGCTTTATAAAATTTGAAGTTTATATCAAGTTTGTCATTGTTAGAGTTCTGAGAACAACAGATGACTGTATATGACTTATGAAGCCAAGTATTTCTAGAAATGTAGAGTAGAAATTGCCATTGCAAACAAATATATTAAAGTCGGGAATGGAACCTTGAATGAATTAAGGAACCCTGTGCCACCTGGATGGCTCAGTGGTTGAGCCTTTGTCTCAGGTTGTGATCCTGGGGTCCTGGGATTGAGTCCTACGTGGGGCTCCCTGCAGGGAGCCTACTTCTCCCTCTGGCTATGTGTCTGCCTCTCTGTCTCTCATGAATAAATACATAAAATCTTAAAAAAAATATTAAGGAACCCAGAAATACATAAACTGTATTTCACTTACATTTTGATTATAACAATTATAGTGGTTGATTCAACTATATGGTCACTTCCCTAGTAAATCCCTGGAAGGTTGAATATTTAAAAATAGTACTATCCTCCTATATTTACCAATAATTATATAAAAGAAATTACCCTTTCAATTATTCACTAAAGAAAAAGGGTTATTTTTAAGATATCATACAAATAACGCAAAAATACATAGCATCAGATGAAATTTATGAGTTATGAAGGAAAATGTCTCTTCTAGAATTTTCTTCCCTTTAAATGAATTCTCTTCCTAGTACCAGTGGAATAAAACTAGGAGTGGAGGGGAAAGGAAAGATTTTACACGCAGTCAGAAGTGGGAATGACTAATTAATTCATTAAGAACCAATTTTGGTACACCAGCTTAATGTTAAAGAAATGTCCTTAAAATGAATATGCATTAATATTAATTTTATTAAGCAAACTATCAGTATATGATGCTTACATCTTAAAAACAGGCAAAAATAAAACCACAAAATATCATTGAGTGTTTCAGTTTACATATTTAATGTAAAACACTTTTTTAAACCTGACATCAGGCAGACTAATATGATAAAAAGAAAGCATCTATGGAAATAGTGCATATAGTAGTAGTAACATAGTAACCATATTCCTTCTCTGACATAATTAGTATGTACAGAGTTGTCATATTGGCAATGGATTTTTATAGTATAAATGAAGTGACTGAGAATTCAAAGATGAGTATATAGTATTTCAGTTTCATAAAGATAAACTTGTACGTATACAAAACAGACATACTCAGGAATGTTCAGCATTGTTTCCAATAGCAAAGAATTAGGAATAAGCCAAAATAAATTATGGTTATAAAATAAATATAAAAAAAATAAATAAAATAAAATAAAATATCAAAATATTAATATATTAAAAGTACAAAAACACATAAAACACAAGTTAATGGTGACAGTGGTTGCTTCCAGTGGAGAAGGGGGGAGTAACTAGATTGGGAAGGAACTATGTTAGGTTTCATTTATTTAAAAATAGAAAACAGGGCAGCCCAGGTGGCTCAGCGGTTTAGCTCCGCCTTTGGCCCAGGGCATGATCCTGGAAACCCAGGATCGAGTCCCATGTCGGGCTCCTTGCATGGAGCCTGCTTCTTCCTCTGCCTGTTTCTCTGCACCTCTCTCTCTCTCTGTGTGTGTGACTATCATAAATAAATAAAAAAATTAAAAAAATAAAATAAAAATAAAAAGAGGAAACAAATATGCAAATTGTTCATTTGGGAGGAATTAGTGTATGAATATATTGCTGTATTACTCATACTTTTAACTTAAAAAGAAATAGTATCTGCATAGAAGAAATACTGAAAGGAAACGCATTAGATTGTTTTGTTTTGTTTTTTATTTATGACAGTCACACAGAGAGAGAGAGAGAGAGAGAGAGAGAGGCAGAGACACAGGCAGAGGGAGAAGCAGGCTCCATGCACCAGGAGCCCGATGTGGGATTCGATCCCGGGTCTCCAGGATCGCGCCCTGAGCCAAAGGCAGGCGCCAAACCGCTGCGCCACCCAGGGATCCCACATTAGATTGTTAATGGCAAATTATTCTGGGTAGTGGGATTTGGTATGATTAGTTTTCTTCCTAATACTTCACTATAGTTTCTGCATTTTCTATAAGGATCATGCAATATTTTTATTAAAAAACATGTTATGGAATTAAAAAGTACTTGATTTTTCCTTAAATAGAAGCTATTGTATTATTGAAAATTACAAGCATTGAAAAATTATTAAAAATTATTATTTGGCTCTAACCTCTTCTTGATCCAAATCTTTATCTTTGATATCTAATTCTGAAAGATCAATCGTAAGACTATCTTTTTCACCCTTCCAAAAATCATCAGGCTCTTTCTTTTTGGGTCCAACTGTGCTTAAGTCAGCTTTATCAGGCAAAAGGTTGATTCCTCTTGGTATGGGAGGGACAGGTTTGGTTCCATTTAGGCCTCGTCGGGAAGATGGTGATCTCACCAAGGCAGGTGTAAGCTGAACTGGAGAAAGTTTTTCTTGAGAATTTTCTCCTGCGTGAAAAAAAATATATTTTACTTACTTTTTTTTTAATTTCAGGGAAGTGGGAGTTATAATTATAAGTGTTTGGAATACAGTGTTTTTAAATTAAAAAAATATCTTTTATTAGACTGCTATTTAAAATGAGATCAAAGTATCAGTGTCACCTAGCAAATAAAACAAAAATGAGTCATCAGAAATTCATATTAAATAAAAATACTATATAAGAAGTTAAATTTCTATTTTTATAGACATTATCATAACCAGTATTTGTATGGTAAAGTCCACAAGTAAGCCAGAAGGACTATTCTCCTGGCTTCATTTAATTATGTAAGCAACATGTGAATGAGTATTATATGCAAAGTAGTAATGCTGGGCACACGGGAGAACAAACTGAATAAACTCTCAGCTTTCAATACAATATTTGATCTTGTAGGAAAGACAAACATAGGAAGAAATTAATGGAGGAAATGAAGGTTTAGTGCTAAGAAAAAGGGATATAACTGACTAACCATGCAACAAATGACCTTATGGTAATGTTATAAACTGGACACCAGTGTTACTGCGTAGTTTAAAGGTGGAACATTTCATCTCAGAGGATGGGGATAAGAAAGTATGTGGAATACAAGGGCTGCTTTTAATAGACTTTTTATTTTGAGATTGATCTGTCTTGAATAAATTTAAATGCTAATTTCAATATTTTGGAGAGGGCTCTTGGTAAGAAAAGAATATTTTAGTTAATAATAGAAAACTCTTTAAAATAAATTTAACATACACTAAAATTCAAATTCAAAAAAAATGTAGAATAAATGGATACTAAACATTAATTATAATAATTATATGAATGACATTTTATATTTCTAAAGCTAAAATTGTTACTTAGGCTCTCAGGCTGTTCACATTCATGTTCATTACAAAGCATTATTAGTTGCCTAATTCTGAAAAAGGATTTTGAAGTATAAAATTAAGAAAAGAAAAGAAATAACAACTTCATTTGCATTTTGTATTACATGTTTGATCTTTTTAACATACTATTATTTTCCTAGATGCTTATTAATTCAGAGAAATAAAATGCAGTTTACTAGCTTTCAAAGATCAAACAACCTAACTCCAAAGCAATAATTCAAAAACACAAATAAATTTCAATAAAGTATTAATTTTTACCATCAGTTCTACCTGGAGGGTCCGATGATTTTTGGCTGACAAGCTTTTTCTGGGGACTTGGCTTTGGTAGTCCTTCAAAGCTTTTAAGAGGCCAGGAATTAGAGAAGTTAACGGAATTATCCTGAGACTTCTTTGGAGATACAGTAAGAGATGTGTGCTTTGGACTAGTTCGAGGTGATGAGAGAGGATAGGATGGAAGGATGAAGCCTCCTGGACTTGGATTTAGACCAGAGTGTGATGAAGTACGTTCTGTTTGGCCACCAAATGTCTGCTGTGTCTTAGGGGCAAAATTGAGGCTTGCATACACTGTAAAAAACCAGAAGAGAATATGTTATTTATGTATATACACCTAAGAGTTTAAATTGTTTTTGTTTTTTTAAAAGATTTTATTTATTTACTCACGAGAGACAGAGAAAGAGACAGAGACATAGGCAAAGAGAGAAGCAGGCTTCTCTTGGGGAGCCCGATGTGGGACCCGATACCAGGACTCTGGGATCATGACCTGAGCCACAGGCAGATGCTCAACCATTGAGCCACCCAGGTGCCCCCGTTTTTGCTTTTTATGTTCAGGTTTTTATCCCATCTGGTGTTTATTTCTCCTTGTGTAGTATAAGGTAAAGATCCAATTTAACTTTTTCTGTATAGATAGTATAATTTTCCCAGTGCCGTGTTTTAATTTTATTTTTTAAAATATTTTATTTATTTATTCATGAGAGACACAGAAAGAGGCAGAAACATAGGCAGAGGGAGAAGAAGGTTCCCTGCAGGAAGCCTGATACGGGCCTCGATCCTAGGACCCTGGGATTATGACCTGAGCTAAAGGACCCTGGGATCATGACCTGAGCTAAAGGCAGATGCTCAACCACTAAGCTACCCAGGCATCCCCCAGTGCCATGTTTTAAACTGTCCTTTTATCTATAAAGCTCCCCCCAACACATACACGTGTGTATGTATACACACACACTTAGGGGCTTCTTATTGGTTCATAGTCTATTTTGTCTATCCCCACACTAGTATTACAATGTTTTATTTATCATGATTCTATCCAACAGGATTGGGTGTCCTTCGTTTTTTTAATCTTCTTTAACTTATTTTGGCAATTCTTGGCCTTCTATTCTTTTATATGTATTTCAGGGTCAGCCTGCCAGGTCCTATACAAGATCCTGGTTGGGTTTTTTATTGTAATGACACTGAATTTAAGATCAATCTAGGAATAACTGCCATTTTGCTGATAGTTAGCCTCCCTGTTTAAAAATGTGGGATCTCCTTTAGTTTATTTAGGTCTTTTTTAAAGTCTCTCAGAAATATATTTTAGTTTTCATAATAAAAGGTATGTAAATATTGTTAGATTTCCATATACTTATAGATTTTTGTTGATATTGTAATTTTTCTTAAAAATTATATTTTCTGAAAGTTCCTAGTGTCTAGTAACTTTATTAACCTTATATTCTGGCTTTATATTGGGCTACCTTGCTAAATTGTTTAATATTTTAACAGTTTTCTATATATCCTTTCAGATTTTCTTTGTAGATAATCTAGTAATTTTAATAATATAATTATGGGAGCTAATGCTTATTGAACACTTTACTCTGTTCCAAATGGTATTCAAACACTTCATGTATATTAACTAATTTTTTTAGAAAAGTGTATTTTTATTTATTTTTTAAAGATTTTATTTATTCATTAGAGAGAGTAAAAGAGAGAGAGAGCACATGTGTGCACACACATACAGGGGAGGGGCAGAAGGAGAGGGACAAGTAGACTTCCCACTGAGCAGGGAGACAGACCTGGGGCTGGATCTCAGGTCCCAAAATCACGACCTGAGCTGACAGCAGATGCTCAACTACCTGAGTCACCCAGGCACCCTGTGTATTAACTAATGTAATCCTCACGACAACCTTGCGGGTACTATTCTTATCTTATCAACCTTGTGGGTACTATTCTTATCTTATAGATTTAAAGAAAAAATGTAACTGGGATAAGTAAATTACCAAAATCACATACTAGGAAATCATAAAGCTGGGATACAGACCCAGGCACTGTGGCTTCCAAGTCCTCTTAATTACCATATTGTATCACATTTTATTTGAAAGTAATGATAATTTTTGTTTCTTCCTCTACAAATTTTATACTTTTAAGTTTGAGCTAGGCTCTCCCTAGATAGAGAATACAATGATTCCCAAATTTTTAGCATGGATTTTCCTTTGTATCCAGATCTAATAACAAAATGCCACTCAATATCTTCATTAAAGAGACAGTTGTCCCAAACTAACATTTTCAAAACAAAACTCTTGATTTCACGGTCAAATCTACTCTTCTCCTAAATTTCCTCTTCTTGGTAAAGGGCAGCTCTATTCCTCAAATTGCTCAGGCCAATAATATTGGACTAATCCTTGATTCTTCTCACAAACTTCACATCTAGTCCATTAATAAATCTTCCTGGTCCTACATTAGCAACACAAGGTGATTACTGAGTCTGAAAACTTCAGTGAATACATAATAAATGGCTTATTCATATTATATTAGCATACATTATAAACTTAACTATGTTTCCAAACTTTATGGCCACCTTGTATATCAGAACCCACCTAATTCTCATCACTTTCATTGCTTCCTTACTAAGGCAAACCATACCATCTCTTATCTTTACAACTGCCATATCCTAACTAGTTTGCTTTGTACCCTGCCTCCATTGCTACTGAACTTATTCTCTATATAGCAACTCTGATCTTTTAAAAAAATAGTCAAACCATGCTATTTTTTTCTCTCTCCAAAACCTCTCATATCTTCCCTTCCCACTCAGGATAAACTCCCAAATACTATATCCTGCAAGGCCCCATGTTATCTTTGAATATTACTCTCCTCATTCCACTGACCTTGCTACTGGCCCAATAAGCCAATATGGTCCTACTTCAGAGCATTTGTACTTTGTTCTCTCTTTCTGGAATGCTCTTTCTCCAGGTATCCATGTAACACACACCCTCACTTCATTTGGGTTTCTGCTTAAACATTTTCAGTCCAAAGAAACTTTCCTTATCACCTTCTGTCCCCTGCCTTATTTTTCTTCACAACAGTCATTTTTTTTCTTCTTATTCCTTTGTTTTGTCCTCTACTAGATTTTGATCTTTAGATTCTAGAACAGTGCCTGCTTCCCAATTAGTACTAGAGGGATGGATTAATAACTAAATGTTCAAAAGCAATGGTAACAGGGAACATTTTTATCTTACTCTTGACTTTAAAGTGAATTCCAGGGGCACCTGGGTGGCTCAGTGGTTGAGTGTCTGCCTTTGGCTCAGGTGGTAACCCTGGGGTCCTGGGATCAAGTCCCACATCAGGCTCCCCCCAGGAAGCCTGCTTCTCCCTCTGCCTATGTCTCTGCCTCTCTCTGTGTGTTTCTCATGAATAAGCAGAATCTTAAATAAAAATTAATAAAAAAGCTAAGGTTTAAAAAAATTAAGTGAATTCTAATATTTTAACACTAAATCTAGTTGCTATAGGTATTAACAGATATTAATCCGGTTAAGAAAGTTATTTATAGTTTTGCTATGAATTTGTAATCATGCAGATGTTGAATTTTAACCGCATCCTGACACATTTATATGGTTTTCTTCCTTTCTGTGATAGCGTCAAAAATACAGGTGCTGAATCACTATATTGTAAACCTGGAACTAATACTACACTGTGTGTTAATGAACTGGAATTTAAATAAAAACTTTTAAAAATTGGAAAAAAAATAAACCAAAAACCCCCCAGCATTCTAATAAATAAAACCATCTATGTTATTTATTTATTTATTTTTTAAAAAGATTATATTTATGTGTCATGAGAGACACAGAAAGAGGCAGAAACACAGGCAGAGGGAGAAGCAGGCTCCATGCAGGGAGCCTGACGTGGGACTCGATCCCGGGTCTCCAGGATCAGGCCCTGGGCTGAAGGCAGCGCTAAACCACTGAGCCAACCACGCTGCCCCATCTATGTTATTCAAATGTTAAGTTCTATCCACTGACATTTATGGTAACTACTGATATATTTGGCTTTAATTCTACCACCTTATTTTGTGCTTTCTATTTATTGTGTGTTTTATTACTTTTTCTTGATTTTTCTTGATTTTTAAAAAATTATTCCTCAACTAATACAAAAGTCTATTCATAACCATTTATGGTTCCCTTAATTTTTCTTTAATATTTTCTTTAATATTTTATTATTTTAATTTTAAGATTTTCAACAACAAAAGGCCTAACTTATATACACTAAAAAAATTTTCTTCTGAAGACTTAAAGAACTACATATAATTATATATCATTTATTTTTAATTCATATACAACATGGTTAGGACTTTTATTTCTACCTAAATCTTATTTGGGTGGGAAAGGGCACTATAGGGGATTTAAGTCACAAGTTGACATGCAGAATGAAAACTTTCAAGTTCCTGATTTGAACTGCAATGCTCTATTAAAAGATTCTGATGCTTCCATGTCAGTGTATCATTATATATTCCTTTTATTAAGAGATTTAAAAATATTTCTTACAAAGAACTCAAATATCAAATCTTTTTATGCACATAAATAGAACCAATAGAATGCCAAAAAATATACTAACATTTTCAATGTTTGGTGTGAATCACTGCAACATTTAAAACTGGCATGGGGGATCCCTGGGTGGCGCAGCGGTTTGGCGCCTGCCTTTAGCCCAGGGCGCGATCCTGGAGACCCAGGATCGAATCCCACGTCGGGCTCCCGGTGCATGGAGCCTGCTTCTCCCTCTGCCTGTGTCTCTGCCTCTCTCTCTCTCTCTCTCTGTGACTATCAGAAATAATTAAAAATTAAAAAAAAAAAAAAAAAAGATTTAAAACTGGCATGGAAGCTTCTGGATGGTTTGGTATCTGGCATCTATACCCAGGTCTCCACAAAAATCCCACGGAGAATATTAGTTGACATGGTAGTGGTCCTAATAGATTTTTAATCTACAACCTATTATTAAGTTAAATGCTGACTTTGGAAGAATATGATATCCCTTTAATAGCCGGTCTTATAGGTGTTTGGAGAGGTTACAGAAAAGCCAGAGCCTCTGTGAAGTTCTGAGAGTGAGTTCTCAGTCCACTGAGCGTGGAGGTAGTTATCAAAGGTAATGTAATCATTTGGGGATATCCTAAAAAGGATGAGATTAAGCAACAGAGAGAATCCTTGCTGCTTCTACTAATAGATAATCCCAAGTCTATCTAGTCAAAATTCAGGAAATATCTGTATCATTAAGTAAGATGAAGTGTTTTATGGGGAGTAACACCATAAAGAAAAACTTTATGTAGTCATGTGACCCTCTGTGATGAGTGGAGGACTAAAATATAAGTGCTATATTAATTAAATCTTCCTTATCGATTTCAAATGAGCATTACTTTTCATTAACAAAGATGGGATACATCCCTATTATTCCAAAAACTTTAGTAAAGGATATGCAACAAAAATTAAAATACCGCTAGAAATATTTCATTTGAGCTGAGTGAAGTAAGTCAGTCGGAGAAGAACAAACATTATATGTTCTCATTCATTTGGGGAATATAAATAATAGTGAAAGGGAATATAAGGGAAGGGAGAAGAAATGTGTGGGAAATATCAGAAAGGGAGACAGAACGTAAAGACTGCTAACTCTGGGAAACGAACTAGGGGTGGTAGAAGGGGAGGAGGGCGGGGGGTGGGAGTGAATGGGTGACGGCACTGGGGGTTATTCTGTATGTTAGTAAATTGAACACCAATAAAAAATAAATTAAAAAAAATTAAAAAAAATTAAAAAAAAAGAAATATTTCATTTGATCTACCTCTAAATAATAACTGATAAAGCTATTAATTAACATAGACATTAAAGAATTCCCTTCAGGGCAGCCCCGGTGGCTCAGCGGTTTAGCGCCGCCTTCAGCCTAGGGCATGATCCTGGAGACCTGGGATCGAGTCCCATGTCGGGCTCCCTGCATGGAGCCTGTTTCTCCCTCTGCCTGTGTCTCTGCCTCTCTCTCTCTCTGTGTCTCTCATGAATGAATGAATAAATAAAATTAAAAAAAAAAAAAAGAATTCCCTTCAAATCCAAAATTCATATAACTGTCAGCCAGCCTGAAGCCCTTCCTTACGATCTATATCTTAGAGACATATAAGATATCTGAAATGATAGCTAGTCAGGAAGTTATGGTTCCTTACAGGAAATTTAATAAATTCTAAGCAGCCTTAAAAGTTATAACTGCAAAAAAAAAAAAAAAAAAAGTTATAACTGCTAGGGTGCCTGGGTAGCTCAGCTGGTTAAGCATCTGACTCTTTATTTTGGCTCAGGTTGAAAAAGTAGTTTTGTTTTTAGATGGAGGCCCTCATGCCTCCATGCTTAAGATTCTCTCTCTCCATCCCCTGAAATTTATACAGGCACACACTCTCTCTCTCTCTCTCTCAAAAAAAGTTAAAACTGTTATAGAAAATAATTGTCTTTTGCTAACACAGTACTTCTTCATGAATAATGTTTTTAATCAGTTGGTATTAAAATGCTCATCTCCACCATGAGTTTCTATGGGCAGCCTGGGTGGCTCAGCGGCTTAGCACTGCCTTCAGCCCAGGGCATGATCCTGGAGACCCGGGATCGAGTCCCATGTCAGGCTCCTTGCATGGAGCCTGCTTCTCCCTCTGTCTGTGTCTCTGCCTCTATCCCTCTCTCTGTGTCTCTCATGAATAAATAAATAAAATCTTTAAAGAAATAAAATAAACTCTCTAATTTTCACCAGTCATATTTACATTATTATTATTTTTAAAAGATTTTATTTATTCATGAGAGACACAGAGAGGCAAAGACATAGGCAGAGGGAGAAGCAGGCTCCATGCAGGGAGCCTAATGTGGGACTTGATCCTGGGATTCTAGGATCGCGCCCTGAGCCAAAGGCAGAAGCTCAACCACTGAGCCATCCAGTGTCCCTACATTAAGATTATTAAATCTAACATTTTAGGGGAAATTATTTTTTAAAAATTATTAAAATTATTAAAAATACAACATCAGGAAGCCTGGGTGGCTCAGTGGTTGAGCATCTGCCTTCAGCTCAGGGCGTGATCCTGCGTCTGGGGATCGAGTCCCACATCAGGCTCCCTGTGAGGAGCCTGCTTTTCTCTCTGCCTTATGTCTCTGCCTCTCTCTCTCTCTCTCTGTCTCATGAATAAATAAAATCTTAAAAAAAGAAAAAAATACATCGTTTTCTTTTTTGCAATGAATAAATTTCACAAAATAACATGCAAACAACATTTGGAAATCCCACATAATATTCATAAATCATTTATATTCAAATAAAGTTGAAATTTAAACCTTTATCTTGATGATTGTTAGTTGTCCCAAGGTACTGTAAGTCAGAATCCACACTTCCAGTTTTCCCAAATATCTGTGAAAATCCAAGTTGTCCATATTTGCCAGAAACATTTGTCTGATGAGTCCCAGTACTGCCTTTGGAAGGAAGAGAAAAACATAAAAGTAAATGTTAACTTTATTTCATAAATACATCTAATTTCAGAAATATTGATTTCATTTGTATAGGAATAACTATAGGAATAAATTATACAGTGAACTAGGCAGGCAAGAAAGGGATAGTTTTGCTATTGGCATATCTGATTAGTATCAGGGGTTCAAGAACAGAAGAGAGACCAGAAAAGTACAAAAAAAGGTATATTGAAAAATATACACAAAAAACTTTCTTTCTACATGTTTCCTCCTCTTACCAGGGAACATTTCCCCAGATCTGGCTTTTTTTCTCCCCTCCCAACCGAAGTTTGTATTTAAATTCCAGTTAGTTAAAATACAGTATAATATTAGTTTCAGGTATAGAATTTAGTGGTTCGTCACTTATATACAGTACATGGTACAGATCCCAACAAGTGTCCTCCTTAATATCCATCACCTATTTATTTATTTTAAAGATTTTATTTTATTTATTTGAGAGAGAGAGAGAGAGAGAGAGAGAGAGATCACAAGCAGGGGTAAAGGCAGAAGGAGAAGCAGACTCTCCGCTGAGCAGGGAACCTGATGCAGGGCTCAATCCCAGGTGCTACCCCAGGATCATGACCTTTGCCAAAGGCAGACACTTAACAGACTGAGCCACCCAGGTACCTCTATACCACATCTTTTTTTTTTTTTTTTTTTTTTTTTAATACCACACCTCTTTATCAATTCATTAGTCAATGGACATTTGGGCTCTTTCCTTAATTTGGCTATTGGTGATAATGCTGCTATAAACATCGGGTGCATGTGTCCTCTGAATCAGTATTTTTATACCTTTGGGTAAATACCTAGCTGTGCAATTACTGGATCATAGGGTAGTTCTATTATAAACTTTCTGCCATAACCCCAGTACCTAGCAAAGTATCTGACATAGAGGAGACACTCAATAAATGTGGATTGTTGATTAAGTAAATATTACCTTACATTACTACTTAAAGGGTTTCAGTGAGAAGCCCTTCCAGGGTCTTAGGAAACAATTATATCAGCGTCCATTCTTACCAGATTTTTTTTTTTTTTTTTTTTTGAGATCAAGTGAGAAAAGAGCATGCACAAGGGAGTAGGGGAGGTGGGGGAGACGGAGAGAGAGAGAGAGAGAGAATTCCAAGCAAGCTCCATACTCTGCTGGAGCCCAACACAGGGCTAGATCTCCCAACGCTGAAATCATGACCTGAGCAGAATCAAGAGTGGGCCACTCAATCAATTTAAGCCACCCAGGCCCCCCATTCTTACCAGATCTTTAGCAAATAAACTGTCTACTAGATTATAAATCCTTTGAGCTCTTAAATGAATTATTAAGTTTAGCAAGCTTTAACTTAGTTTCTAACATGTCCATTACCAGCATCTTTTACTTACCAGCAGTACATACAGGAAGAGAATCTGGGTTATAATCCCGGCTATTCTGAAATAAGTTTCTTGACACTCTTTTTCTGCTAAAACATAAATCATCATTGACTGGCATTCCTTGAGAGGGCTTTAATTTTGGAGATGGGATGAAATCATATGCTGAAAACTGTAAGAGAATAATAAATTAGCAAATTTGTGTTACATCTACTTGGTAATAAATATGACAGGATAATTTAGACCTAATTGTGAAATTCAGATTAAAAGAAAAATATTAAATTTATCAAGTATACAATGATATAAATAAACATCCACATATATTATGGTACACTAACAGTATTTTTCATTCCATGATAGAAATTCTATAATTTTGCTTCTTTTTATTACTTTGCCCCAAACTTTTTCTGTACCTACCTTCCTAAAGTACACATCTGGCAGCTAGGAAGGAAAGAATGTAAATGACAGAATTAAAAAACAACTTGAATAGAGCAAAGGATATTTCTGATTTAGCAGTATAGACTATCACACTAGGCCAACCTTGAGCATTACACAGTAAATGCCAACTAAAGGTCATTGAACCAGTAAGCACCCCACTCTACTAGTCTTACTGTGGCAAATTTAGTATCCATATTCTATAGCCAAAATAAAAATGTATACATGGTAACCCATGTCACAGTTCCCTTAGGAGATTTTCTTATAATAGATCTTTTAGTTAAAACCAAGTGTCTGATCCTTTTATATGTCTAGAATTTTACAGCATCCAATTTTTTTTTCACATGCCCCTTTTGATCCTTAAGGTATAAAACTGCCAGGATAGAATTTTGAAGTTAAAGAACAATCATAGTTAAAGAACTAAATGAGAGATGATTCAAGTGTTCAGAATTCTTCACCAATGATGACCTCAATTGTTCTGGATCACTTCACATTCAATATGGCTATAGCATATTTTAAAAACTGAGTGAACAGGGGTGCCTGGCAGGCCCAGTCAGAAGAGCATGTGACTCTTGACCTTGGGGTTGTGAGTTTGAGCCCCATTTTGGGTGTAGAAATTACTTAAAAATAAATAATCTTAAAAACTAAAAAAAAAACATTTTTGAGTGAATAGAAATTATATTTATTATCTGTATATTTATTTGGAGCTTATACACAATCAAATCTAGACAAGTGGTAAACTATAAGCTTTTTCAGTATGCTTCTTTGCAAACTTTGCCAAGTATCAAGTAACAATGAAAAACAATAAAATTAAAAAATATGTCTATTTGAAAACTTATTAGCTACTTGACTCTTACAAGATATGAACTACTAAATCCTCAGAGAACTTGTTACACTTCAACAAATTCTGTGAAAAACCAATTAACATCTTCAAAATTTAACCCAGAAAATACCAAAGAAAAATAAATAATGCTCCAAATGAAAAAAGGACTTTACTTTCTCAAAGTATTTCTAGGACTGATTATACAGTAGTTTGTATTAAATAGAATAAAAATTAACCAATCACAAGAACTTTTGATTAGCTACATTAAAAGAAGACATATTAACCCAGTTAAAATAGTGAGTAATCCAGAATTAATTCTATACTATGGAATACATTTTTTTAAAATTTTTATTTATTTACGATAGTCACAGAGAGAGAGAGAGGCAGAGACACAGGCAGAGGGAGAAGCAGGCTCCATGCACCAGGGAACCCGACGTGGGATTCGATCCGGGGTCTCCAGGATCGCGCCCTGGGCCAAAGGCAGGCGCCAAACCGCTGCACCACCCAGGGATCCCGTTTTTTTTTTGTTTTTTTTTTTTTAAGGTAGGCTCCACATGCCCAGCATGGAGCCCAACACAGGTCAGGGCTCTAAGATCAAGACCTGAGCTGAGATCAAGTCAGACACTTAACAGACTAGACTGAGCCACCCAGGCACCCCTGGAATACATTTTATTTTAGATTTTCTGTCATTAATTTCTGCTTAAAGGACAGAACATTAGTGTGTATGCCAGATACATATAACAACTAGTGATGGTGTTGGGGATGGGAAGGGGGGGGCAGTGGTAGTGACAGAGAATGTATGTAAGTGGGGAATTTTCAAAAATGTAGAAGTCGGTCATGGATTAATAAATTTTGCTACAGAAAAATCTACAAATATTTGAGGAACCTGGGAGGCTCTGTTGGTTAAGCATCTGACTCTTGATTTCAGCTCAAGTCATGAACTCAGGGTCATGAAACTGAGCTTCACGTTGGGCTCCACAGTGGACGTGGAGCCTGCTTAAGATTCTCTCTTCCTCTACCCCTGCTCTGCCCCCACTTGCTCACTCTAAAAAAAAAAAAAAAAAAAAAAAAAAAAAAAAAAGAAAGTTTATTCTGATTGCTAAAGGCTCCTTCTGAAACATCTTTGTGTTTATTCAAATCACTTTTTATGTACACTTGAAGAAAATATAACTGCTACTAGATATGATTACTTCCCACTCAACATTACCATTAAAGTATTTCTCATGTTGTTAAACCCTCTTATAGGAGCTATAAACTTTAATTACAAAAGTAGTAAACAGCTTATTGTAAAAAAATATAGAAGTAAATAAGATATAAAATCAAATTATTCTTTGGTACCTCCTTCATAAGCTTTCTATTGATGAACTCTGTCTCTTTCTATATATAAACATATTTCAATAAGCTATTTTTATCCATTTATTTTAGACAGTGTTTTTAAAAAATAAAAATAGATCACATAATACTCTGGCACACAGTAAGTGCTCATCATGTTGTAGACATCATTCTGTGTTAATCCATATATATCTGCTGATTCTAATAGTTGGCCAGTATTTCATATCATTATTGGACTCATAGTTCCTGACATTTTGTCACAACTTTTCACTATTATAATCTTGTAGCGAACATTATTATGCACATATTATTGTACATTTTTGTTTTTTATTTATTTTTTAAAGATTTTATTTATTTATTCACAAGAGACACAAAGAGAGAGGCAGAGACATAGAGAGAGGGAGAAGCAGACTCCCCACAGGGAGCCCAATGCGGACTCAATCCCAAGACCCCAGATCACGCTTTGAGCTTAAAGCAGATGTTTGACGAGTGAGCCACCCAGGCGTCCCTCTTGTGCATTTTTAAAGGCTATCTAATATTTCATCGACTAGTTATGCCATTCTCCTATTTGCTTCCAAATCTTTTTTTTTTTTTTTTTTTTAATGATTAGGAAGAAATTTCAATGAGGGAAATGGTGCATATCTGGCTTAAAGTAGCAGTGCTAACTGAAGGTGACTGGCAGACCTTAGAAATGTTGTCATATATGTTATATAGCTAAAATATCTTTTTAAAACAACTAAAATGGTTTCTTTAATATCCTCAGGCTTCCTACACAAAAGCAGAATAACTTTTTGTAGCTGTCAGCTAACCAGTTTACCCACAAAATATGCAAGCAAGATTATTTCTAGTTTTTCCTTAATTTAGCCAATGATTTGATTCTCCTACATGTAAGAACACAAACTGCACTGCAAAATAACAAACTAAGTATTTCTGACTCCTTGGTTTGACGTTTATTTCTGGAGATTTCACTAATATGCTGTCTTTACAGGTCCTAAAAGAGAATCAAACACATGGCCTGAAAGCATACCTTTTCTGAGACTTAGGCCCTTGAGTCCTCAGCTAACCTTTCCTCCTATAACTGACTGAGCAACATGGCTCTTGCATGGTAAATCTGATTCTTGGTAAAGCCTCATTCTGGTTCTGACTTTAAAAGAACAAATGGATAACCGTTGCTACACATGGCAGCAGGGCAGAAGTGGGTTTTGATTTCATGATCTATTATGTGATTTCTGCTGGATGACAGTATCCTGGGCACGTGACAGCTAAAAGGGAATCTACAATATCCTTTCCTTATTGGTGTGTTCTGTTTATGTTCATTTTTAAAGGTAGTGATGTTAGCTCCTTTACTCTCATAACCAGAACTCTCTTTCCCCATGTAAACCTTTCATGTTTACTTAGAATGGGCCCAATATCCACCTGTCAATAAAATCTGTCTACAAAAATCAAATTCCCATACCAAAGATGAAAGGAAGCAAAACCTATAATATTCAATGATCAACTTCTTCCTTCAATTTCTCTAAATAACTGAGTAAGTGTAAATTAAATATTACTTTAAAACTCTGAAGCTAAAGGATAGTAAAGAAATTATACAATAGGAACCCTCAGAGAAATCACGGTTTCCAAAAGCCAAACAAAACAATATTTAATAGTTTTCCAAACCTCAAAGTTTATCCTTTTTATTTTTTTTATTTTTTTTTATTTTTTATTTTTTATTTATTTTTAAATTTTTTATTGGTGTTCAATTTACTAACATACAGAATAACCCCCAGTGCCCGTCACCCATTCACGCCCACCCCCCGCCCTCCTCCCCTTCTACCACCCCTAGTTCGTTTCCCAGAGTTAGCAGTCTTTACGTTCTGTCTCCCTTTCTGATATTTCCCACACATTTCTTCTCCCTTCCCTTATATTCCCTTTCACTATTATTTATATTCCCCAAATGAATGAGAACATATAATGTTTGTCCTTCTCCAACTGACTTACTTCACTCAGCAGTTTATCCTTTTTAAAAACTAAGAAAATTCAATGCCATTACTGTACAAGATATGGGCACTGGGAAAAAAATAAAGAATGTCTCTCCAAATTCTTGAGAATCACAATTCTCAGTCTATTAGTTATCTACTGCTATATAATGTGTTATCCCAAAGTATTGTAGCTTAAAACAATGAATATTTATTATCTTTTTTTCTGTGGATCATGAATTTACAAGTGGCTTAACTGAATGGTTCATATACCTTGGACACTGCAATCAAGATATTGGCTAGGCTGTTGTCAATGGAAGGCTTGACTAAGTGAAGGATCCTTGAACTTCACTCAGTGGCTCCTGGCAGAAGGCCTTAGTTCTTTGCTACCTGGGTCTCTCCAGGGCTGCTCATGATGGGGCAGTTGGCTTCCTCCAGAGCAAGCAATCCAAGAAAGACAGCAACAAAGATGGAAGCTACAGTGCCTTTTTATGACCTAGTTTCTAAAGTCACACACCATTATTTCTACTTTATTTGGTAGAATTGAGTCATTAAGTCCAGACACGTGCAAGTAGAGGAGAATTGGTTTGCAACTCTTCAAGAAAAGAATCTCAACAAATTTGTGGTAGTTATATTTATTTATTTTTATTTAAATCCAATTAATTAACATATAATGTATTATTGGTTTCAGAGATAGAGCTCAGTGATTCATCAGTCTTTTTTTTTTTAATTTTTATTTATTTATGATAGTCACACAGAGATAGAGAGAGAGGCAGAGACATAGGCAGAGGGAGAAGCAGGCCCCATGCACCGGGAGCCCGACGTGGGATTCGATCCCGGGTCTCCAGGATCGCGCCCTGGGCCAAAGGCAGGCGCTAAACCCCTGCGCCACCCAGGGATCCCCTGATTCATCAGTCTTATATAATACTTGGTGCTCATTACACCAAGTGTCCTCCTTAATGTTATCACCCAATTACTCCATCTCCCTGCCCCCAGCGACCCTCACTTTGTTTCCTATGATTTAAGAGTCTCTTTTGGTTTGTCTCCCTCTCTGATTTCATCTTGTTTTATTTTTTCCTCTCTTCCCCTATGGTAGTTATTTTTTAAAAAAACAATCAATAATGATGAATCTAACAGTGATTAAGTATTTTTTTGTTTCTTTACCTGGTCAACATTAATAGACTGGCACCTGCTTCTATCTTAAATTTTGCTGCTCTATCATAATTAGATCTACTAAGTTATTCGGAAGGTAAAATTTTTCCATTTTATGAATATAAAATATTTTTTAGCAAACAGATTGGTATATCATTTCTTTCTATAGATCCTATTAATCTATCAGAATAAAATCGTGTTGTTTCAGTCAACATACTAAAATCTTTTAAGAGGGTAAGTGCTTATGTCACATTAAACTAAATAAGCCAAAAGACTTCTAAGATTTCTTTACTTCTTATGACTGTTTATTTAAGGAAAACAACAGTCTTGGCAAAAGCTGTACATTCAAGAGAAAACACAGACTAGCTGTGAGATTAGTTAACAACCTTGGTTAATGAAGAAAAACAATGTTCTTTTTTTTTTTGAAAAAAAATTGTTCTTAAACATACTTTAAAGTTTTAATATCCAGTATATAACTATACAGGAAAGGTTCATATAAAAAAACCCTTTCAAAAATAGCACTTTGGACAAATAAAACTAATTTAAAAACAGTTATTTGTCTTTGCCCATATTTTATCACCATATAGAATAATATTGCACAAACAATTATATCAATTGCACAAACAATGATATAATTGTGCCAACTTGAATTTATCTTCTCAGGAAAAGTCTAATAATATCAGTATGATATAATCACACAAACTTGAACTTATCTTCTCAGGAAAAGCCTAACTAACTCAAATGTCTTAAATTTCCTCCACTGGCTCCACAGGTTAGATATGTTAATATCACTCCTTTTCAAAATAAAAATTGTAAAATCATGAGTTCAATTAAGTTTTATAATAGGTATCTTTATTAAAAGGGATCAATTCCTATAACGCCACAAATCCTATAAATGATTAATATGCTAGCCTGTGTTGTAATTTTCAAACCCTTAGTTAACTTTAAGATTTTAAGTATAATATTTATAGATCCTGAACTTAAAATTAAGATAAAAATGCAAATCAGAGATCACCAAATATATTTTTAATTTACCCTTGTCTTTTACATATTATTAACTATCAAAGAAACAGGTTAAAGGATATGTAAATAACCTTCAGATATGTTAAATACATGTTTTTATTGCCATTTAAATCACTGTAAAAGGATATGAAATATGTACTCATATAATGAAACATAATTCTTGGTTATATGACTCTTGTTTTTTCTGCATCTATGAGGAAAGAAAGTTGGTTTCTTTGAGAAAGGTTGCATTTAATATATACAGCTGATATGGCCCTAGGTAAAAATGTTACAGGGAAATAAAAATATGTATACAAGGTATGGATATGTGCTGTCCATTTATCAAGGGCATTGGGGGTTTTTTTGTTGTTTTTAAGATTTTATTTTTTCAGGAGAGACACAGAGAGAGAGGCAGAGACATTGGGCTCCTTGAGGAGCTCAATGTGGGACTTGATCCTAGGACCAAGCCACAGACAGACACTCAACCACTGAGCCACTCAGGTGTCCCTATCAAGGGCACTATTATAGCCTTTTTCAAGATGGGAAAATATATATAAGTATACATTGTTTTATTTAATATGTTTTTAAGGTTTATTTTTAAAATTTTATTTTAAAATTATTTTAAAGTTTTTAACTAGATCATCTACAGTGAGAACCCCATCTAGGGTTTTGGGTTGTTAAGGATTTTGACAAGCATTAAACTTAAAAAATTTTCAAATTCTTTCTTTCTCTCTCTCTTTTCTTTTTTTCTTAAAGATTATTTATTTATTTGAGAAAGAGGGCAAGAGCACAAGCATCTGGAGGAGCAGAGGGAGAGAGAGAAGCAAATTTCCTGCTGAGCAGGGAGCTGGGGAGGGCTGGATCCCAGGACCCTGGGATCATGACCTGAGCCGAAGGCAGATGCTTAACTGATTGAGCAATCCAGGCACCCCTCAAATTCTTTAGACATCTAGTAAAATTAAAAAAAGAAAATCAGGGATGTCTGGCTGGCTCTATCAGTAGAGTGTGTAACACTTGATCTTGGGGTCATGAGTGCAAAAATTACTTTAAAAAAATTTTTTTTAAAAGGAAAAGAGAAATCAGTGATGACGACTACTTACTGAAATCTAACATTACAATCTAACATCTGTACTGATATTGGATACTGTTTTCAGGGCTGTTCATGATTTTGACATGCTTAAACTAAGAGGTTTTTCTTTGAGATATTCCAATCATTTTAAAAAGAAAAATAAAAAACAACTTATTAGGGGCAGCCCGGGTGGCTCAGTGGTTTGGCGCCGCCTTCAGTCCAGGGCATGATCCTGGAGACCTGGGATCGAGTCCCACGTCAGGCTCCCTGCATGGAGCCTGCTTCTCCCTCTGCCTCTGTACTCTGCCTCTCTCTCTCTCTGTCTTTCATGAATAAATAACTAAAATCTTTAAAAAAAAAAAAAAAAACTTATTAGAAACAATCAAGCCTCCAAGAAAAATCTCAATTTTTAAGATTAATTCACAATAAATGCATTAGTGCAGCTTAATAATTTTCACCTTTAAATTTGCAACATATTAACTTTTGTTTTAAAATATTTTATTTATTTAGAAGGTGAGTGAATATGGAGGGAAAGGTACAGGGAGAGGGAGAATCTCAAGCAAATTTCCCTCTGAGTACAGACCCCAATTCAGAGCTCAATCCCAGGACCCGGTTATCATTACCTGAGTCGAAATCAAGATTTGGACACTTAACTGAATGAGCCACCTAGGCACCCCTGTCATAATAAGTATTCTAAAACTTTCCCACATTCTTCAGACCCTTGACCCTTTATTTTTCA
The DNA here is from genome assembly GCF_003254725.2 of Canis lupus dingo. NCBI lineage: Eukaryota > Metazoa > Chordata > Mammalia > Carnivora > Canidae > Canis > Canis lupus. The sequence continues at coordinate 22,483,919 of NC_064250.1, read as the reverse complement.
TTTTCAGCTTGCCTCTTAAGTTTACCAGAATATGGAAGCTTAATATTACTTAAGCCTGGCTCTCAATATGTGGTTCACAAATAAGAGCATCAAAAATACCTAACAGCTTATTAGACATGTGATCTCAGATCCCATTCTAGACAAACTGAATCAGAATCTATTTTAACAAGATCCTAAGTCAACTCACATGCACATTAAAGTTTCATAAGCAACGTTCTAGAGCCACATCTTCCTTCCTTTTGACTTAAAAATAAAACACATCCTTCTTGTTATCTCAAAATTTTTCTATATCCTGTCACCTTCTTTTTGTTTTTCCTGCAGTTCCAAAGGAAAAGACTCCCTCCTCTTTCTACAGCTAAGCTCCTTATGTATCCCTGTGTTCTTGACACATTCAGTCCTTATTTAGAAATTAATTCCTTGCCTTTCTCTCCCAAATATGCTTACAGGGACCAAATCTTATGTATTTTGCATATCTAACATCTATTGCAGTATAATACACAGAGTAAGCATTTTGAATTCATAGGAGACTCCTTTTTCTGCCTCTCTCAAATCAAGTGTTTCCTATTCAAATATAAACCAGTAATAACTCATCCTGCTATATCTTGCTTGGTCTTTTCTTTCACTGTCAAATCCTTAGAAGTTTTCTCACTGAACAGATTATTTATTGATACTAAGTGTGGACAGAGCACTATGATTAGTACAGTTGCGAAAACCAAAACCAAAAGAAACAGTCCTTATCATCCTAGTGCTTACCATCACTGAGGAGAAAGAGGGCAGGGCTCACATGTGTTAAATAACAAAAGAGGAAAAAATGCTAGGCAGTGCTTTAAAGAGTAGGCTATAAGCTCATACTTGGCTTTACACATAGTGGAAGATCAAAACAATGAATAAATGCTTACTGCCTGTATTTCCTTATCAATTCACCTCATAAACTTTTAAATTTGGTTTCTAAACATTCTTCTAAAATCACTTTTCCATGTCCCAATGATCTTCCAATAACCAAATCTTCCATTCTGAAAAAGCTACAGACCTAGTAACTACGTATGCATGAAACAAGTATACTCCTTATTTTTCAGTCTATGTTACTGACTACTTAGACACTCACTACATTGTTAGGAAAAATAGAGCTAATATGGCAGCCAGCTAGTAAGCCTGATTACTGACCCTACTAATCCATTAAAACACTCACAAAAACAAAAAAGGAGATGCAAAGTTAGAATATCACAGGAACCTGGTTATCAGTGATTTGATTTGTCAGGTAATCGTCAGGTAATCGGAGAATCAAAGTAATCATCTAAATGGTGGAAATACAAAATCCTAGAGGAGAACACAGGCAACATCCTTTTTGAACTTGGCCACAGTAACTTCTTGCAAGATACATCCATGAAGGTAAGGGAAACAAAAGCAAAAATGAACTACTGGGACTTCATCAAGATAAAAAGCTTCTGCACAGCAAAAGAAAAAGTCAACAAAACTAAAAGACAACCTACAAAATGGGAGAAGATATTCACAAATGACCTATCAGATAAAGGGCTAGTATCCAAGATCTATAAAGAACTTATTAAACTCAACAGCAAAGAAACAAACAATCCAATCATGAAATGGGCAAAAGACATGAACAGAAATTTCACCAAAGAAGACAGACATGGCCAACAAGCACATGAGAAAATGCTCCACATCACTTGCCATCAGGGAAAGACAAATGAAAACCACAATGAGATACCACCTCACACCAGTGAAAATGGTAAAAATGAACAAGACAGGAAACACAAATGTTGGAGAGGATGTGGAGAAAGGGGAAGCCTCTTGCACTGTTGGTGGGAATGTGAAGTGGTACAGCCACTCTGGAAAACTGTGTGGAGGTTCCTCAGAGTTAAAAATAGAGCTACCCTACGACCCAGCGATTGCACTGCTGGGGATTTACCCCAAAGATACAGATGCAGTGAAAGACTGAGACACTTGCACCCCGATGTTTCTAGCAGCAATGTCCACAATAGCCAAACTGTGGAAGGAGCTTTGGTGTCCATCGAAAGATGAATGGATAAAGAAGATGTGGCATATATATATACAATGGAGTACTACTTAGCCATTAGAAACGATGAATACCCAACATTTGATTCAATGTGGATGGAACTGGAAGGTATTATGCTGAGTGAAGTAAAGTCAATCGGAGAAGGACAAACATTATATGGTTTCAGTCATACGGGGAATATAAAAAATCGTGAAAGGGATTAAAGGGGAAAGGAGAGAAAATGAGTGGGAAATATCAGAGAGGGTGACAGAGCATGAGAGACTCCTAACTCTGGGAAACAAACAAGGGGTAGAGGAAGGGTAGGTGGGCGGGGGGATGGGGTGACTGGGTGACAGGCACTCAAGGGGGCACTTGACGGGATGAGCACTGGATGTTATACTATATGTTGGCAAATCGAACTCCAATAAAAAAATATACAAAATAATAAATAAATGGCGGAAAAAAAAACAGAATTTAAAAATCTAAAATATTCTAAGTCTAAAAAATTTAAATATTCAAAAGTAAGAGAGTAGTTAAATAGACTATGATATTATATGATCTAATATTAAACAGGTACTAACAATCTTTCTACAGATTATTGGATGTTAAAGAAAAAAATGTTCATGGTAAAGTGAATAAATGAAAGGGGGAACCTCTGTGTATGGGCAACAAAACACTCAGAGCATCCCTCTCTCAGTAGTGGGATTACTGAAAAATCTAAATTTCTTCTTTGTCTTTTTTTATATTTTCCAAATTTTCTATAATGAGTACATATAACTTTTTTATAATCAGAAAAATTAAGATGAAATTCAGAAAGAAAAAATTAAGAGGAAAGTGCCTTCAAAAATCATTTTACAAGTAACAGCCTGACTACGTAAGAACAAGTCCTGTTTCAGTCCTTAACTTCTCCTGCATTAAATGGTACAGATGTACTTCCTGAAACTTACTGCTCCTTTAAAACTTTTGAAGTTTAAAAGTTCGTTTTTTCTTTATTCTTTTCCAACACTTAGGAACCTGTCTCTGCCTTGTTTGGTTCTATTTCCTATTGCTATTCTCTAAATGGGACTGCATGCCAAGAATGAGTCCTAAGCACATTGCTCTTGTTCTATATGCCCTTTTCTGGAGAGCCCATTCATTCTCAGTCTAAGCAATTACTTTTCAGAGCATTACTTCCAAGATCTACATCTCTAGTTCTTTCCTTGCCTGTTGAATAGTATACTTCAAATTCAACTGGAATATTCTATCTTCTTCCACCTAAAGTTCATTTTCCCCCAAATTAATTTCCTTGTTTGGGGCCTTCCTATGTGTATTCATTTGTGTATTCCTATGTGTATTCATGGATTATACATCGGTTATCTTATTTAAATCTTAGTTACCTCTCTCTCTCTTTTTTTAATTTTATTTGACAGACAGAAAGAGAGAGAGAGAGAGCGAGCACAAGCAGAGGGAGTAGCAGAGGGAGAGGGAGAGATGTGGGTCTCAATCCCAGAATCCTGGGATCATAACCTGAGTTGAAGACAGACGCTTAACAGACTGAGTTACCCAGGCATCCCATTAGTTATTGCTCTTTCTCTCTCTCTCCTCCAATATTTTGCCACTAAATGTTTTGAAATATCTCTAACGTCCATTATTTTCTTTCTAGTCTAATCCTGATACCCTACTAATCCTCATAAATCTCAACACCTCACACCAAGTAGTCTGGTAAGTATAAATCTAATTAATCTTCTAAGTCTCCAGTCTCTGGCTTTTTTTTATTTTTTTTTTTATTTTTTTTTCTGGCTTTTTTTTTAAAAAGAAACAAAACACAACACAACCTATACATTGCTGCTGTTGTGATGAATTTTCCTAAAACACACTGCTTAAAAAAAAAAAAGTAAAACATGGACAAAAATAAAAACAAAAAAAACACAACTCTTTAGTATCAAACAACTGTCAAAATTACAAGCTAAATTCTTTGGTCTGATATTCAACAGTCTCCAGTGTAGCTCCTGCTTCCCTTTTGTAAACTTATTTCCTAACACTACACTACAAAAATCATCTTTCTAAGCAAACTAGTCTATCTTCAAAATGAGCTCCAGGAATATGTAATGTAAACATTCATGAATCTTTCTAGAAGCATTGCTGTTTAATGTCACTAACCAATACTATATGTGGACAAGACAGAAATAGCAGATTAACAGTAGATAGGAGATGTTAAAGCGGCAGAACTTGGGCAAGAGCCAGCACAAATGAGACCAGGGGCTGACTATGACATTCTGGAAAAAGCAAATTCAGTAGTTGCTGGGAGGGAGAAAAGGAGGGATTAAGATGCAGAACACAGATTTTCAGGGTAGTGAAACTATTCTGTGCGATACTACTGGACATGGACTATGGACTTTGGGTGATAATGATATGCCAATATACATCAACTGCAATAAATGTACCACTGTGGTGACAGTCCAGGAGGTTGTGCATAGGTTGGAGCACAGAGAATAAGGGAAATCTCTGTACTCTCTCTTCAATTTAGCTGCGATCCTAAAACTGCTCTAAAAAAATGTTTATTAAAATATATACATACTGGGTAGCTCAGTTGGTTAAGCATCTGCCTTCAGCTCAGGTAGTAATTCTGTCCTGGCCTCCTTGCTCAGGATTTTATTTTTAAAATTGGATATTTTGGAACTGGAAGGAACAAGAGAATATTTAGTTCACCTCCATCCATCTGAGGTCTGCTGCAAAAAGTACAAACTCCATAAAAATGATCTCTGTATTTTTGTTTCTGACTACATTTCTAGTATTATCTTCTGCTACCTCTCAACAGTTTCAGCTGTGCAGAAACTCACCATTTCTTACTCATTTGCGAAGTCCTTTCATAACTCAGCATCTCAACATATATTCCCTCCATTTATGAGGAGGAAATGGAAATTTTAAATATTTTTTTAATTTTTATTTATTTATGATAGTCACACAGAGAGAGAGAGAGAGAGAGGCAGAGACACAGGCAGAGGGAGAAGCAGGCTCCATGCACCAGGAGCCCAACGTGGGATTCGATCCCAGGTCTCCAGGATCGCGCCCTGGGCCAAAGGCAGGCGCTAAACCGCTGCGCCACCCAGGGATCCCAGGAAATGGAAATTTATAAGGACACATCCACACAGAGCAAACTCTTTACATCTTTTATCACACAGTTTAAATAATCATAATCACCCAGGAAACAATTAATTTAAGAAGAATTTGAACATAAAACTCTGTGGGATAATTCTAAGCAGAAAAAGAACCGCAAAGAAATCTTGACCTTTAGTAAGTGGTTAGTTGTTATGTTATTGGTGTAGTAATTATTTTTTTGTATTGTATGATACAGCATACGGATAAATATGACTGACACTAGGAACCAGGGTTTTACTGTGGGAGAAGGGTCTAAATATGGGCTAAAGGAAGAAAAGGAAAAACCCTGTAGTGCTGGATTTGAAGTGGAAGTATTAATATGATTTGGAAAAAAAAAGGTACTCCCTGGTTTTGTCCACTGAAAGGACCAATCCACATAAACAATAGCAGTGAGTACATTTATACTTAAACTTTGGTTTTTAAATTCTACTCTTTTTTTTTTTTAAAGATTTTATTTATTCATTTGAGACACAGACATACAGAGAGAGAAAAGGCATGAGCAGAGGAAGAGGCAGAGGGAGTAGCAGACTCCCTGTTGAGCCAGGAGCCCATTGTGGGGCTCTATCCTAGGACTCCGAAGCAGATGCTTACCCATCTGAGCTACACAAAGGGCCCCTAAATTCTACTTTTAACTAAAAAAGTAGTTCTAGAGCTCTTGAAAAAAATGGTTGATTCCAGCTCTAACACATGAAACGTACAAGGTAAGCCTGGGCATCCTGTATGTTTAAGTAACCAAAGTGTTCAAAGACTGAGTCACAGCGAGGGACATAAGAGTTGGCCACAGGTCAACTTTGAGCCCATTTTAGCATCAAAAGGAATACTGACATACTTAACACATAGAACAAAAAAAGAATGCCAGATAATATAGAATATAAGAATAAAAAAATTATCCTTTCTTTGTAGCCCTTGATGTAATAAATGATACAGGTAAGGATCATTACTGGACGCCAACAACAGTGGCTGAAAGGTTGTTGGGTTATTCATAGGGTCTCAAAGTATCATCCTACAGATCATGTGCTAATTACAAAGAGGAAGATAAACCTTACAATAGTGATCTGGTTATCACTACCTTAACCAAGTGGTAAAATTTAGCTCACCAGTAGCGGGACAACTCGACATTATATGTCTCCTGATGTGATGTCATGTGAAGTTCACATCTTCCATGTAATATTTTTGCTAAAATTGTTTATCTTGAATGTAATCATAAAGAAACAATCAGATAAATTAAGAAATGTAGAAAATTCTACAAAACTACCCCTAACTCTTTAAATAAATCAATGTCGTGAAGAAAACAAAGAAACAAATAGGCATATTGTTCTAGATAAGAGACATATTAACCACATGAACCTTGATTGGAACCTGGATGATAAAAATAACACACTATAAAACATTTTTTATGGGACAACTGGAGAAACTTAAATACAGACTATATATTAGATATTACTGAACTACTATTGATTTTCTGAGGTATGATAATACGATAAAGGAAAATCCCATTCTTTGAAGTTACATGTGGAATATTTAGGAAGGAAATATCAAGATATCTGCACTTGCTTTCAAATAGTTCAGCAAATATGAAGCATATATGGGGCAAGAAAACATCTGGTAATATATAGAAAAAGGAGATGGATATTCCTTGTACAATTCTTTTCTCTAAAGATTTGGAATTTTCCAAATAAAAACTTGGGGAGAGGGACGCATGGGTGGTTCAGTGATTGAGCATCTGCTTTTGGCTCAAGTTATGATACCGGAGTCTTGGGATCGAGTCTCACATCAGGCTCCCCACAGGGAGCCTGCTTCTCCCTATGCCTGTGTCCTTGCCTCTCTCTCTGTGTCTCTCATGAATAAATAAATAAAATCTTAAAATAAAAAAATAACTTTGGGGGAAAAAAAACAGTTCTCATGTCACCTCTTCTTGGAAGGCTTTTAAACTTTCCTAGTGAAATTATTTTTTCTCTTTTCAGTATTCCCACAGGATTCTTTATATTTCTACTTTAGCACTTAACAAATTTGAAACTGCCTGTTTACAAGTCTGCCCTTTTCCCCAAACTTCATGGAACCAACCTCATCTTTATTACTAGAATTCAACTCTATCTGACATGTACTAACCATTTAGTGTTTTGTTGCATGGATGAGATAACCAATATACCAAATTGACAGGACAAAACTGAAATCCAGGCATTGTTACTATCATATTGTTACTCAAATTCAATGAAATCCATTAGGCAGTAAGCCTATTAAACGTTCCTACGTGATTTGTAACACTAGAATAGGTATCTACAGCACCATTTAAACCAAATTAAAAACAAAACATAAGCCTAAAACAGTCTCACCCTTAAGTCATTAGAGGCCTATTTTCATTTTAAATTCTTTCTAGTCTCAACTCAAGGCAATTAGAAAAGATGCATACCTGTTCTATATCCTTAGAATTGGAGGTCTGATTTTCTCCCATGACTCCAGGCTGCTCATTTTCCCATGGCAATTTATTTTTTCCTTTTCCTGCACTTAATACCCTTCGGGTACAGATAGTTGGACTGTAAGATCCATAAATTTGCATGTTGTCCCGCGTGTTGTCACCACAGTGACAGTGTGCACTCTGAGTTCTGTTACCAGCCAAAAGCCAGTCTGTATCTGCTCCATGTGCCAGATGGCTTGACCTACCCTGGGCAGATGATGGCATAAGAATTGCATATTCCACAAATCCCTGTTCTGTTAACCTGGGGAGGGTTTTCCTAGCCAGTCTGGCCTGCACAGCATTCATCACTCCATCTCCATTATCCTGCAGTTCAACAGTATCCACAGCTTTGAAAAGGATGCTGGTTTTACCTGAGCCCATTGACGATGCCAACACAGCAAAGGCTTCAAGAGCTGCTTGGCGTACCCTGCGTTTGCTATCCACAAGAGCTGGGGCAAGACTAAAAGACAGTTTGGGTAAGTCAAAATCCTCGCTGGGATAGGTCAGTAGAGAGCAGATGCAAATGTTCACTACCTCCTCTCTCACTCTGGAATGCTTATGTTTGAGATGTTCCAGGAGTAAACAAAGCACCTGTTGAGGACCTACTTCCTTCATTAGCTTGAGGAAGATTTTCATGTATTCTTGTTTGATTACCAACTTGTTGTCTGCCAGCACTTTGACAGAAGCTGCTATAACTGGTCCTAAGAACTGTTGTACCTGCTCTCCAAGGCGAATAACCAGTAAATGCAGGACCTGGAGTGTGCCATGAACCACTTTAAAGTTGGAATCATCTAACAAATTATACAGCAAGCTAATGAAACCGACAAGACTGGAATGAGGGGTGGAGCTAGGGTTAAATCTTCCCATCACCTGTTTTAATTCCTCAACGGCCTGAGTCCGGTTCTTATAGTCTTCCTGATCTAACAGTCTTGAATGCAGCTCTTGAGGAATAATCCCAAATTTAAGATTGCTGTTAGAAAGAGTCACTGCACCGGGGACAGGATCTTCAGGAAATCCAGAGGCTTCCAGTTCCAAATAATAAGGAACCTGACTTCCAAACTGGGACTCTAGGCGGCGATTGTAGTGTCTCCTCAGGGCAGATGGCAGGCGAGAGATGTAGGACTGAAATCTCTCTTGGCCAAGTCGTTCTCCAATTTGCTGCAGTGCAGAGAAAGCAGTCTCAGATTCTTCTTCTATCTCCTGTTCTCCAAGCTTTCTGGCTAGGGCTATTATTACCTCGGTAAGATCTAGACTGAGCAACAAATCCTCAGGAGTAAGCAAGATCGGGAACAGCAGTGCTGTGGCAGCTCGAAGCCGGGCATCCGTACTTTCTAGTCCTTGTTGTATAAGTGTTCTCAGCACCTGTCCAGAACTACGTTTCAGACATATATGGAGGATCTGCAGCGCATCTTTCCGTAGGGCTGGCTTCTCTTCCCGTAAGGAGACAACTAGTTGAGGCAGAAGTGCTAAGCTAAAGGCCTCTTCCAGCTGGCCTGCCTCCCCCTGACCCCGGAGAACGTCCAAGAGGAGTTGCAAGCAGAGTCGCTTCTCATCACTACCTCCTTCCAAAAGCACTCGGCCCAGGGCCCGATACAACGCTTCCTTCCGTCGGGGAAAGCCGAGTCGACCGCCCCGCCGCGGCAAAGCAGCCTGCAAAGCCTGGAAGGCCTCGGAAGGATCTGGCGCGGTCCGGAGGAGTTGGAGAAGCCGAGTCTCCTCTTCGTCTCCCGCAGACAAACCACCTCCAGACCCAGACCAACTACTTGTGATCGCCTCCGCGGGCATTAAGAAGGTCGAGGCCAGAGGCGAAGGTGTCGGCGGGCAGGAAGCGTGGTCTCCGGCAGCTCCACGGCAATAGTTTTTCTCGCCTCTCATGGCGCCCCCACCTCGACTATCATCAGTCTCTGGGGCGGAAGAACGACTGCAGCTCTGGAGGCGATACGCACAGAGGGCTGGAAGTTGCGGCAGCAGGAGGGGCGCAGAGGGCACAACCGCCATGGAGGGTCGTCAGGTGGCAGAGACTAGAGGAAACCATCATCTCTGAAGGGCTCGGTGGAGCCCAGCCTTCCAGTTCCTCTCCAAGCCCCAAGCTGCAGAGGAGGAAAAGAAAGAGCTTCAGTTAGCTGCCAAGCCACCCCCGAGTCTGGGAGGCTGCCTTCGGCAAAATGGCCCCTGCCTGAGCCCCAGACCCCACAGCAGCCACCGGGCGTAACCAGGGCCACCACGTGACCAAACCGATGGCTTCCATGGTGATATAGCCAGCGCGGAACTCTTGACCCGGAAATCAACCTGCCGTGATGAATGCTGGGTCATGTAGTCCACATCAGGTGTTACGACTAGACAGCGGTCTCCTGGAAAAGGAAGTGAGAACGTTACGAAAGTAGCAGACGTATCTAGAGCGGAGCAGGCCAAGAAGGGTGAAGGCATGAAGCGGAAGTGACGTTTCCGCTCCAAGCGGAAGATCCCCGCCCCACCCGAAAGAATTGGGGTTTGACTGGAGAGAAGTGAGGATCCTGCCCCGACTTCGGTGGTCCACGACTCCTCCTCCTGTCTTTGACGGCGTGATTCCTGGGACTCAGGTATTTTCCATTTGCTGTCTTCTTGCGGTGTAGGCTTTTTGGTAGAGTTTTGCCGGCGTGACGCTGGTGCTGCAGTAAAAGGTAGAGAAATGACGGGAGCAAGCAGGGAGAGAGGCGACATCTTCTTGTGCACGGCTTGTTACCCTTGTAAATGCGTTGCTTTCTACAACCCTGAGTTAAGTGCGATTCTTTTCTCCTGCGGTTCCCGTACCCTGACAGGAAATTCGGACTAGGGCCAAGCTCATAGCTCCCGTACTTTTTTTTTTTTTTTTTTCTTCAAATTCTGGTCTTTAGGGCCCTTGCACCCTCTTGCGCCCCCCCCCCCCCCCGCCCTCCTTACCCTCCGGTCGTGGAAGGTTAATGATTTTCTTACATCTTTCCTTACTTTTACCACTCAAAATTTTCTTTGAAAACGTAATCTGTCCCCCCCCCCCCCCAGTATCTCATCACCTCTCCCTTAAACGTTCTCAAAGTCTCCTAATGCAGTTCCTCTCTGAGACTTACTCCTTCCCTCCTCCTGCGTCCTCTGCCACCCCAACCTCCCTGCAGGATCCTTGCGCGTCTCTGCAGCCTCTCAGTCTCCTGGAAACCGAGATTGCAAAGACAATTTCAGTTGCGGTTGAAGTTCTTGGCATCATGGTCCTAGAAGTCCGCTCGGTAGATTTAGGGCTAATAATAGCCATTTCATTGTTTTAGGCGATGTGTGAATTGGTGAGCGTTCTCTCCTTTTTGTAAATGAAACTTAAGCGGACACAATTGAAGAGCAGGAGTGTGTGGTATGAGGCTGAATTCTTTGGAGTGTGGAAGAGTTTTTTTTTTTTTTTTTTTTAGAAGGGATAACACAGTAAATTACTTTAGAATTACCCCCTGAGAAAAGGCTGAGTTATCATTTGAAGTCTCAAATTTATGCAGTTTAAATACAAGCGAAGTCTTAGGATAATTGAATTACATATGCCAAACCACTTTATAATGTTGCTAGATAATGCAAGTTCAAACATTTCTGTTTTTTTTTTGTCTTAAAGCAAAATTTGAATATCATAGGTTTCTTTTTTTTGTCTTTTGGGAATAGAGTAAATGTAAATGAGGTTTGTGTAAACATCCTTATGTTTTGGTTTCGGTTTTCGGTTATTTTGACTTTAATCATTTTGGTGTTTAAATGAATCTGCCTAATTTGGTTTAAGTATATTTCAGTAGATCAAACCCCACCCCCAGCCCCGTGCCTTTTTGTCCTTTTCTTTCTTTTCTTTTTTTTTTTTTTTAAATGTTAGGGAGAAGGTAAGGGCTGGGGATTGAAAACAAGAGATTGTAGCAGTAGCGGTAAGAAGGAATGTCCGTCTGGTTCTCATATTTCCAGTGTAAGCAGCTCCTATCTATACTTTACTTATATATGCTCAGCCTTCAGGAACCCAGTTCAAACTAAACTAAGTAAGAGAATGATGTACACATTAGAATGTACATATTAGAATGCCAGTTTATGTTGGAATAAAAGATAACCCTTTCCAACAATCAGAATTTTCAGGTTGAAAAATCCTGGGCACTCTTTCCTGATTGAAGAACTTGGGAAGTGGCAGTTGTGTGGTAATCATGAAATCAAAGAAAAGGAACTTGAAAAGTCTTGAATGATATGTCATCATCATAGTTAATGGTAGAAGCTTAAGAATTACTCCTTTTCTCCAGAGAATACTTTTCAAGGGTTGTGGATCCTTAAACCAACCAGTTATGATGTCCTTTCTCTTAGAACAAAGGAAAATGAGTCTTCATTTTGACCCCTTTTCTCAGGACTCTGTAGATCACTATGTTATAGATTGCAATTTATTTTGTATCTATTACATTTAATTTCTTTGATAAAGACTTGTTAGATGGATTAGCCTCCATGGTGGGTATTCAGGAAGTGAGACCTTATCAGCATCGTGTATCTTACTAATTATCTTTTAAGATTATTTTGTGGAAGATAAATCTCATTCATTAATGTATATTTTATTTATTTTACAAAGCACATTTTTTAAAAATCTTATTCATGAATTCCAGGAATCCAGGGAATTGTAGGAATTGTGCATTGACTAGAAAAACCTTTTATATTTAGCCATAAATAGAGATAGGATAAAAAATTTAAAATCAAATTTAAGAATAGTACAATACCCTATGTGTTTAATAGTATACCTTTGAAAGTTGAAAGGCTGTAATACATTGAAGATACCGATTTTAGGTAAAACAAATTAAAATATCTATATTTTATTTAAAGTTTAGTTAAATTAATGGATTATAGGAATATTTGTGATATATTAATTTTTGAGCTGGATTTAAGCAAGTAAACACAGTTGCCTTAACAGCATCTTTTATTTGAACAGTTAGAGAGATAAGCTATCAGTTGGTTGAATAAACCACAATAGTTTTTTCCATCTTTTTACTCAAATTTTACAGACATCCAGGAATATTGGAAATCAGTGTGAATTCTGTAAACTCTTAAGAGTTTTGTATGTTTGAGAAGTTACTATGAAGAAATGCTATGCAAAGGAAAGTGTTATTAACAGATTGTGATAAGACTACCATTTATTGATTGTTTGCTGTGTGTCATACAGGGTGGTAAGTACCTAATGAATATTGACTCATTTCATTTTCACAATTTTTTGAAGTTAAATCTGTGTTTGTGCTGTGGCACATGTTATGGTGTATCAGAGATAACATTTTCATTTATTTAGGTTTGTTTCAAAGCCATTGTGCATTTCTGACTGAGTCAAAACTATAATTTTAAACAAAAATCCAATTTTCATTGCATTTCTGGTACTAATCTATATAAGTTATACGATTTCACTTTCATTGCAACTGGTTTTTCAGTGCACAGATTAATTATGTAACTTACAGCTTTTGCTGGATGTAGAAGAGGCTTTAAGGACTTTCTTTTGTATTATTTCTGACTTCATTATATAATGATTTATATTAGAGCAGGCTTCTAATTTTACTTTTGTTTTTCCAGACATAATGAAAGTCAATCTTAGAGAACAAGAAAATATGCCAACTTGTTCATAGGGTCACTAATAAAATAGTTGCCATCATTATTTGAATTCTTCTATAAGGAGAGTTTAGCTGTGGGGAAACAATGTAAGAACTGATCTGATAAAATATTCTCATTTTTCATAAATCACGCTTTTTACAGCAAAGTATATGTGTGTTTGGATTTTTTTTTAACAATTCTTATTTCTCATCACCATTTATTTGCTCTCGTCGTAGCAGATAATTGCCTCCCAACTGACTTCAGTACCACTGTTTTGTAGCTTAGGTGTCAATTAAGTAGCTACCAAACTCATAGCTTGACCTTCATTAGCTTTGTTTCAGAACCTAAAATTATGAAGCTGCTATAGACTATGGAAAGTTTGATTTTATCTTACGTTGTCTTTGTATTGTGTATAATTATGTAACAAGAATGCTGCCATTATATAAATAACAGAAGGGAATGATCCATAGATCCCTCTATATTTCATTTTAAAACCCTGCTGTACTTTTGTATCTAATCTACATAGTATGTGTGTATATTTTATATATGTGTGTATTTGTATGTGATCTATCCTTTTTAAGTTTCTGTCCTGCACTTTTTCAGATTCTTGTTTAAGTTAAAAATTTAATAACGTTAAGAAATTATGAGTTTATAAGTGAGACTTTATAATATAGTCATGAAGAACCCTGGAGACCGCATGCTCAGATTTAAATCTTGCCTGAGCCTAATTTCTCTGTGCCTCAGATTACTTGTGTAAAATAGGAATAGTAACAACAGTATTTATCTCATGCTGTTATTCTGAGAATGACAGTAGTTAATACATGTAAAAAGCTTAGAACGGTAACAGGCACATTTTAAGTCAAAGGTCTTCCAGTAGCTCTTTATAGAACAATTTAATTTTCTCAAGAGTGGCAACAATTGTAAATTGGTTCACTAAATATTTTGAGCAGGCCTACATTGTTCAGTATTGAAATTTTTTTAACGTAATGTATAGAGAATATTGTTCTAAGATTAAGGAAACATTATTATAGTCCTAGTAGTGTCTCTTACTACTTGTGTAATCTTTATGAATTCATTTAAACTCTCTGAACTTCAGATTCTTCATCTCTAAGTCTTAGGGCACGTTTAGCGCCCTATACATACATTCTTTTTCTTCTGTGCAAAATTTCAAAAACATGCAAAAATAGAATACTACCATAAGCCCTCATGTACACCCAGCCTCAGCAGTTAGCAGCTCATGACATCATCTACATCTCCAGTTACTCATCCCATATTATTTTTTTTAATATTTATTTAGAGAGAGGGTTCGTGCACACATGAGTGAGGGAAAGAGAGAATCTCAAGCAGACTCCTCACTGACCATGGAGCCTAACATGGGGCTAGATCTCAAACCCTGAGATCATGTCCTGAGCCAAAATCAAGACTTGGATGCTTAACTGACTAAACCACCCAAGCACCCCTCATTTCATATTACTTTAAGCAAATCTCTAATATATTTTTTCTATAAATATTTTAGTATGTACAAGATAAAAACTCTTAAAAACATAACTACAGTTATCATTTTTCAGCAACTAAGGTAACAGTGATTAATTAATATAATCAGTATTCCAGTTAGCATAAAAATTTCTAGCTGTCTCCTTAATGTATGTGTCTGGGTATATGTGCACCTGTCTGCATGCATGCACACACACCTATACAGTTCCCAAGTTGTATTTGTTTTATATGTCTTACAAGTTTATTTTGATCTGTAGATTCATTTTCTTTTAATTTCTTTCAGTTTATTTGTGGAAGCATCTAGGTTATTCTAAAAGTTTATCTCAGGATGTTTTTGCTGATTGCTTCCTTCTGTTACAGTTTAACATGCTTTGTCTGTTCTCTGTATTTCTTGTAAATTAATAGTTGGATCTAGACTTTTGACCGTATGTTTGATTTTGGTGTGTGTGTGGGGAGGGGTTGGGGAGTTCAAGAATATCCATAGATAATTTTATGGTCTTCTATCAGAAGGTCCTGATGTCTGGTTGTCTCAGTTTTTGTGATATTAGCAGCCCTTCATAATCACTGCTTTTGATCAATACTTAGATTTATTCATTAAGATTATGAAATGGTGACACTCTGTCATCCCTTCTTTACTTACTAACTGGAGTACTTTTATGAAAGAAACTTCCCCTCATGTGTTCAGTAACCCAGTGGTACAGTTAGTATCAGAAAGATGTGATAAATATTCGATTCTTTCCCTTTATATACTAGGCTTCTTTCTTTTTTTTTTTTTTCTTTGTTATTTAGTGTCCTCCAGTGGTGATAAATTAGTGTCATAATTGTATTATAATTATGGACTCATGGATTTAAGCATATCTGATATGTTTTAGTCAATTGCAGTTATTGATATTAACTTTGTCCCATCTTTGACTAATAATAGCCTATTCAGTTTCTCCTGTTTTTTATAACCTTAGTTGTCATTGATAGCTTTTTTGCTACCTACTATGTAAAGATTCCAATTTACCTTGATATTTTCTTGCCCAGGCCTTGAATCAGCCATTTATACAAGGAGTTCTAATTCCTTGGTGGGAAATGGTATTTAGGGACCACATCTAGGTGATAGGAATGCTCCTTGCTACTGGGTTGGTCAGTTTCTTTTCAGTAAATAGAGCTAGGAAATAATAATTAACTTTTTCCTTAAAATAATGTATATATTTTATACATTTGTATATCTCATATGTATCTTATATACATAAAATATATATTAGTACATATAATTAATGTTTCTGTATATAGATTTGTTCTTATACTTTTTATTCAAAATCTGAGTACAAAGTTTGTATTATTTAATATCTTAGTCTTATATCTTCATCTCTTTTCTCCCCTACTGAGAATTACAGATCACAGTGACCCTAGGGATGATGATATTAGAAATGCCATGTAATTATGCAAGGCACACATAAAAGTTTCAGAATACAAATAACACTTTCAACCGACAATGTGATTACTGAAAATTGGGTCACTAAGGTAGATAAATATTGGATTCTTTTGCTTCCTTTTATTTTCAAGTTTCTTATGGATTGTGTTTTTTAAGATTTGACTTTTGTTTTATAATTACGTAAAATACTTTACTGATTCCACAGGCAAATCTATAAAGTGGGATATATTCGGAAATGTCTAGCTTCTATATCTCCTCTACTCTGTACCCTCCCTCGCTCCTGTAGATAACTTTTTTAAGGATATTTAATATTGCCTTTGTTCTTTAAGATAAGTAAATCTGTATACTTGTAACCTCCCCTTAGATAAATGATGATGTACGATACACATATTTCTAATCCTTGCTTGGATCAGGGAGATCACTCTAGAGCTGTACGTACAGAGATTCCTTATTCTTTTTCCACAGCTGCATACCACTCCATTGTATGCGGTCATCATAGTTTTTTTCAACCATTCTTTTGTTGGTGGATGTTAGAGTTGTTTTAAAATTTGTGGTCAGTTACATCTTAGTCTCTCAAGCATGAAAATAAGCATAAAGAATTACTATTTTGCTTTTATAAATACACTTACAATTACTAGCTCTTTGCAGTTGTCATTATATATTTTTGCCCTTGTATTTTTTGGGTAAATTCTTAGAAGTCAGATTGCTGGGTCAAAGAGTAAATGCAAATGTAATTTTGCTAGATTTTCCAAATTTACCTCCAGAGGTCTTTTATCATTAAACATTTGCACAGCAGTGTGTGAGAGTGCCTATTTCTCACAGTCATACCAACAGAGTATATATTGCCAAGGAAGAATTATTAACTTGTTTTACTCTATTTCATCATAGATGAATTTGAATGATTTTTCATATAGTTATGAAGTATTTGCATTTTTAAACCAACTGTTCCATTTCTTTAGCCTATTTTTACTATAGGGCTAGAGTATTTTAGAAATGTTATAAATAGGGATGCCTAGGTAGCTCAGTGGTTGAGGGTCTGCCTTTGGCTCAAGTTGTGATGCTGGGGTCCTGGGATCAAGTCCTGTGTCAGGCTCCCTGCAGGGGGCCTGCTTCTCCCACTGCCTATGTCTCTGCCTCTCTCTGTGTGTCTCTCATGAAAAATAAAATCAAGAAAGAAAGAAAGAGAGAAAGAGAGAAAAGAAAGAAGGAAGGAAGGAAGGAAGGAAAGAAAGAAAAGAAAGAGAGAGAGAAAGAAAGAGAAAAAGAAAGAAAAGAAAAGAAAAGAAAAGAAAAGAAAAGAAAGAAAGAAAAAGAAAGAAAGAGAAAAGAAAGAAAAAGAAAGGAAGGAAGGAAGGAAGAAAGAAAAGAAAGGAAGAAAGAAAGGAAGGAAGGAAGAAAGGAAGGAAGGAAGAAAGAAAAGAAAGAAAGGTTATTAATAGAGGTGCCTGGGTGGCTCAGGTTAATTGTCTATCTTCAGCTCAGGTCATGATCCCAGGGTCCTAGGATTGAGACACACATTGGGTTACCTGCTCAGCAGGGGATCTGCTTCTGCCCCTCTTCTCTGCGTGCATTTTTCTCTTTCTCTCTCTCTGTGTCTCAAATAAATAAATAAATCTTTAAAAAAGAAATGTTATACTCTAATATATTTTTTACATATGTTGCAAATATTTTTCTCAATCTCCTATTTCTTTTTGGCTTATGATTTCCTTAGCTAGTCAAAGTACTGTAGCTAGTTGAAGCTTTGTAATGTAATCAAGTTGATCTGTCTTTTCACTTGTTACTTCTGGGTTTTGTATAGTAGTTAGGAAATTATTTCTAATCTTGGTTACAGAGGAATTCACCCTATTTCATTGTAATAGTTGTATGATTTCATTTTTTACATTTATACCTCTGGTCCATTAGGAATTTGTACTGGTGTAGATAGATTTGTGGAAGAGGTCTAATTTTTATAGTTTTTATAAGGTTATTCAGTTATTCTACATATTACTTAAAAGCCCTGTTTTCCTCATTGATTTGAGATAGTACCTTTATCATAAGCTAAATTTGCATATGCTAAAATGTTCTTTTTCTGTATTTTAATTCTTCTCCATTGGTCTGTTTCTCTAAACCAAAGATTTTATTTAATCCACAACAAATTTTACAAATGACATAGTTCAAGTCAAGAATAAGTAATTTGCCCAAAGTATACAGCTATTAAGTATCAAATGTAGACTTGAACTCAGATCTCTCTGGTTTTGAAATTCAAACTTTTGTTCACTGTTCTTTCCTGTTTTCCTTGATACTTGCTTTTCCTTCTGTACAGGGTTGTTATTGAGATGAAATGGTCAATATAAACCATCAAAGGTGAAGTTTTAAAAATTAGAAGTTAATGCTTCTGTGAGTTATTGTTAGCCATTTAGAGGTAAATAGCTGAGAACCAAATATAGTCATTGTTGTAATTTATAATTTTGAAGAAGTTATAGTATGACGTAGAATAAGTTTTTAGCAGTTACACTTGTGCTGGCAATATTTTAACTGGTTCTCAAACATTAGCATGCATATCACTTTGCCTGGAGGGCTTAAAACCCATATTGCTGCCCCTTCATACCTATGTGGTTTCTAGTTTCTTAGATATGTGGTTGGGCTCAAGAATTTGCATCCCTAGCAGGTCCCAGGTAATGCTGATGCTGGCAGTACAAGGATCATATTTTAAGCACTGTTGTTTTAAAGCTTCTAAAAAGATTTAAAGTTTTGTGAATTTCTCTTAAGTCAGATTTCTACAGAGAGGAAAGGGTTCAAATTAAAAATTTTAAGAGTGATGTTATGACAGACCTCTGGTGTAATTCATTTTAAGTTCCCTATTTTTACCTTGCCCTTTTAAAGTTTTTAGTTTGAGTTGTTTTGGTTAACCATTAAAAGTATTATTTATTTACTTATACTTTATTTTCAGTATTTTTTAAAGGGAGTGAACATCATGTTATTTGTATCCTGTACAGTGATGTGCAGAAGTATGTATGGGTGTTCTTTTACAATGTCTTCATTGGTACCCTTTCTTTGAGTGGTTTTTAAAACTTTGATCATTTTTATTATTTGAAGGGATACTAAGAAAGTAGAATAAAGGAGAAATACTATAGAGGGTATAAGTGTAGGAAAACAGCTTCATCATGACCTTCAGTGTAACCTTGTATATGTCCACATAGACAAAAGCTTAGATCCTGGGGCCACAGCTTATTCTGAGTGTTGGAACACCTTGTGATTCTCCTGAAACACAGGAAGTTGAGAGGCATTTAAGGAGATGCTACAGAGCCATCTCCCCTTGACTCTTAATAATCCCTGAGAGTCTATCATGAGACAACTTCCTTTCAGTTCCCTGATTATGATATGTGGGTCTTTCATGTCCCCCTACCCCAAAGAATAGACCTGCAGAATATAATAGTGCCTACCTGCAGTCTAGTTTGTGTTCTTCACAACTTGTGTTGCCATCATCCAGCCCCTTTTGTTTTGGTGTCGTCCTTTTTGGTGTGTGGGACAGAGACTCAGGAAGCTTAGTCTTTGGCTTACTCTTCTTTTCATTGTAATTAAACTCTTGAAATTTAAAAGTGGGTTGTATCTTTTTTGGCCAAATTAGTCAGGCTTTGGTTATGTTAGTTCACTTGATAGTAAGTAAGCTTTGTTTCTTTTTTAGCCATGAAAGGAAGTCACATGCTGGCAAAAATTCAGCCTTTTTAAGGATGATAATAATAATAGTAATAGTCTCTAACAGTTATTGAGTTCTTATGTGTACTGTTTTGTCTGTGTTTTACAGATGAGAAAACTGAGAATTTAAGATCACTGTCCCAAGGTCATATAGCTAGTAAATAGTAAAGACAATGTTATTACCTTAGGACCTTCATTCCTGGGCCCAGTCTCCTCAAATCATACAGTTCTGCGTATGTGGATATTTGTGATATATACATATGCACAAACACGTACATATATGTGTGTGTGTATTTTTATAAGTCAGTATTGTATCATGCTTTCATATCATATGTTAATGGTAATTTGTCAGTCTTGAATACACAAAAATTAGTTTTATATAAGGATCTGTCACTATATGATTTTTTTTTTTTTAAGATTTTATTTATTTGTTCATGAGAGAGAGAGAGAGAGAGAGAGAGAGGCAGAGACACAGGCAGAGGGAGAAGCAGGCTCCATGCAGGGAGCCCGACATGGGACTCCCATCCCGGGTCTCCAGAATCAGGCCCTGGGCCAAAGGTGGCACTAAACCACTGAGCCACCCGGGCTGCCCTGTATGATCCCTATTTACATGAAAACGAATGTAGTCAGTAACTCATTAACTTGTTTTAAAAATCAACAACTCGAGGCCCCTGGGTGGCTCAGTGGCTGAGCATCTGCCTTTGGCTCAGGTCTTGATCCCAGGGCTGGGATCAAGTTCCGCATCAGGCTCCCTGCAAGTAGCCTGCTTCTCCCTCTGCCTATGTCTGTGCCTCTCTCTCTGTTTCTCTCATGAATAAATAAATAAAATCTTTAAAAAAAAAAAAAAAAGAAAAAGAAGCAATTCTGCGGTACTCTGTGGGGCACAGGATATCAGTAGTACAGGGTGGATTTCTTACCTAGTAGTGAAAGATGGTGCAACATAGAAAGCAGAATACCTCTTAAGTTGACAACCTGAGAAATTCACTAGTAATACAATAACTTATTGGTAAATAAAGTAATATTTATCAAGAGCTTGCTTAGTGATAAACACTATTCTAAGCACTTTATATGTATAAATGTATTTAATTCTCAAAACAGCCCTATGTTCTATGATTATTATTGTTGTTGTTGATGATAACTTTTAGGTTTTTCACATGATAACCATCAGATTTCCTTCTCTTCAGACTCAACATCCTCAGTTCCATTACCCATAAGACATGTTTAAATTTCTTCTTTTCATCATGTGTCATACTTTGTTTAGCTTCCTTGTAAAGGTTGGTACCCAAGATCTGTACTCCAGATGTGGTGTGACATTTGCAGAGCAAAGTGAGAATATCTTCTTTAGTTCTGCATGTTACAGTTCTATTATTGC
The DNA here is from genome assembly GCF_003254725.2 of Canis lupus dingo. Taxonomy (NCBI): domain Eukaryota; kingdom Metazoa; phylum Chordata; class Mammalia; order Carnivora; family Canidae; genus Canis; species Canis lupus. Next base: position 22,462,783 of record NC_064250.1, on the reverse strand, counting down.
AACTTAAACCTACATAAGCTTAGTATACTAAAATAATACTGAAATAAAAATCCCTGAGTCCTTTAAACACATCCTACAGATGACTCTTTTCTCTCTTAAGCTATACTTACGTAGTTGTTTTGGAATCCACTATGAAATCTTAACATTTATCCCTTTTAAATTTTTCTTGTTAGTTATCAGGTCTTTTTGAACCCTTGATTTGTTAACCAATGATTTTCCTGTCTTTGGAAGCTTCATGTCATCTGTAGAGCTGAAGGGCATGCCCAAGATTTTGGCTTTATAGCATACTCTAGAAGCCTTCCTCCAAGGAGACCTCATTCCATTAAGTAGTATGCTCTGGTATTGCTAATTTAGCTAACTGAACTAGTTTATATTTTTTTAGTTTTACTGTCAAAATCATGAAAATCATTGTAAAATTCTTTACAAACATCAAGTTTATTTTCTTGATCTCCAAGTCTTTTAAATACATCAAAAAAGAAACAAGATTAGTCTGTGACATGTGTTATTATTAGTTCATCCATCCTAGTCTTAGAGGTCACTGTATCCTCTTCTAAGTATTCACAAATCAAACCTTTAATAATTTATTTTATTTTTTAAAGATTTATTTATTTATTCACGAGAGACACAGAGAGAGAGTCAGAGATACAGGCAGAGGGAGAAGCAGGCTTCCCGCAGAGAACCTGATATGGGACTCCATCCCAGGATCACACTCTGAGCCAAAGGCAGATGCTCAATCATCGAGCCATCCAGGCATCCTAATAATTTATTTTAAAATGTTATCTGAAATTAACATTAACCTTACCAGAATGTTTGTAGAGTTTACTGTGTTGTTTTTGAAAACAGTCTCCAGTCTTGTGGCCCTGGCAGTGATTCAGGGAGTTCATTTGCAGATTCTTTTTAAATATTTTGCAACATTTTTTAGTCTGGGAGAGATGTGAGCTTATAAAGTAGCTAGGTGTCTTTTTTTTTTTTTTTTTTTTAAAGACTATTTTTTTTTTTAGAGCAGTTTTAGGTTCACAGCAAAATCAAAAGGAAGGTACAGAGATTTCCCATAGATACCTTGCCCGAACACATGCATACTTTCCTCCATTACCAACCTCTCCACTGGAGTGGTACATTGTATTACCTACCTACGTTGACACATCATTATCACCCAAAGTCCATAATTTACCTTAGGGTCACTCTTGGTGTTGCACATTCATGGATTTGGACAAATGTATAATGACACGTATCTACCATTACAATATCATACAGAGTAATTTCACTATGTGCTTCACCTGTTCATTCCTCCCTTTCCTCTAACCCCTAGTAACCATTGATCTTTTTATTGTCTCCACAGTTTTGCCTTTTCCAGAATGTCATATAATTGGAATCATGCAGCATGTAGCCTTTTCAGTTTGGCTTCTTTCGCTTGGCAATATTCATTGAAGTTTCTCCATGTTTGGGATGCCTGGGTGGCTCAGTGGTTGAGCGTCTGCCTCAGCTCAGGGTGTGATCCCAGGATCCAGGATTGAGTCTCACGTTGGGCTCCCTGTGAGGAGCCTGCTTCCCCCTCTGCCTATGTCTCTGCGCCTCTCTCTCTTTTTCTCTCTCTGTCTCTGTCTCTATGAATAAATAAATAAATCTTTAAAAAAAAAAAAAGAAAAGTTTTCTCCATGTTTTTTCATGGCTTGCTTGATATGAAGCATTTAGTTTTATAAGAAACCATCAAAGTGTCTTCTAAAGTAGCTGTACCATTTTGCATTCCTACAAGCTATAATGAGAGTTCTATTGCCACATATTCTCTCCAGGATTTGGTGTCCTCAGTGTTGTAGATTTTGACCATTCTAATAAGTGTGAAGTAATATTTCATTCTTATTTTAATATGCAGTTCTCTAATAACATATGATCTTGAACATCTTTTCGTATGCTTTCTTGCCATCTGTGTATCTTGTCTGATGAGATGTCTGATAAGGTTATTTTTGAATTAGGTTTATTTTTAAATTGTTGAATTTTAAGAGTTCTGTTTTTGAATAATAGTTCTTTTTTTAAAAATATTTAAATTTAATGTAGTTAACATATACTGTATTATTGGTTTCAGGGGTAGAATTTAATGATTCATCAGTCACATGTAATACCCACTACTCATTATATCAAGTGCCCTCCTTAATGCCCATCAGCCAGTTACCCCTTCCCCCCAACCAGTTTCCCTCCAGCAACTCTGTTTCCTAGTAGAGTTCAGTGTCTCTTATGGTTTGCCTCCCTCTCTACTTACATCTAATTTTATTTTTTCTTCCCTTCCCCATGTTCATCTGTTTTGTTTCTTTAATTCCACATATAAGTGGAATCATATGTCTTTCTCTGACTGACTTATTTCGCTTAGTATAAGTTACATCCACATTGTTGCAGATGGCAAGATTTCATTTTTTTGATGGCTGAGTAATATCACACTGTGTGTGTGTGTGTGTGTGTATGCACATATATATACATCTTCTGTATCCATTGAATAGCAGTTCTTTATCAGATATGTCTTTTGAAAATATTTTCTCCCAATGTATGTTTTGTCTTCTTGTTCTCTTGACATTGTCTTTTTCAGAGCAGAAGTTTTTTTATTTTAGTGACACCCAGATTATCAATTATTTCTTTAATGGATGGAACCTTGGTGTCATATCTAAAAAATCATGGTCATACCCATGGTTATCTAGATTCTTCTCCTATGTTATCTTCCAGGTGTTCTATAGGTTTGTATTTTACATTTAGGTTTATGATACATTTGGGTTAATTTTTCTTAAAGGATGTAAGTTCTGTGTCTAGATTTATTTTTTAACATGTGAATATTCAGTTCTAACATTTTTTTGTTGGAGAGACAATCTTTTCTCCATTGTATTTTCCTTTCTGCTTTGATAAAGATCAGATGACTATGTGATTTTTTTTTTAAGATTTTGGTTATTTGAGAGAGAGTGTGTGTGCACACGAGAGCACAAACAGGAGCAACAGAAGGAGAGGGAGAAGCAGGCTCCCTGTGGGGAGCCCAATGCAGGACTCCATCCCAGGACCCTAGGATCACTCCCTGAACTGAAGGCAGACGCCCAACCACTGAGCCACCCAGATGCCTCTATTTATGTGGTTCTATATCTGGGCTCCCTATTCTGTTTCATTAGTCTATTTATTCTTTCAGTAGTGCTACCTTGTCTTGATTACTATAGCTTATAAGAATTCTTAAAATTAGGTAATGTTAGTTCTTCAACTTTGTTCTTTTTTTCAATATTGAATTAGCAATATGCATCTTTTACCTCCCTGTATCAACTTTAGAATCAGTTTACCATAGCCATAAAATAACTTGCTGAAAAAAAAATTTTTTTAAAGATTTATTTATTTATTCATGAGAGACAGAGAGAGGCAGGGGCACAGACAGAGGGAGAAGCAGGCTCCATGCAGGGAGCGTAATGCAGGACTCGATCCCAGGACTCGAGGATCACACCCTGGGCCAAAGGCAGATGCTAAACAGCTGAGCCACCCAGGGATCCCCAACTTGCTGAAATTTTTATTCAGATTGTGCTGAATTATATAGTTCCAAGTCAGGAAGAACTGACATCTTGATAATATTGAGTCTTCCTATCCATGAACATGGAATCTCTTCATTTATTTAGTTCTTTGATTTCTTTCAATAGAATTTTATAGTTTCTCTCATATAGTCTTGTGTACATTTTGTTAGATTTGTAACTGTTTCATTTTCTTAGGTGTTAATGTCAATGGTAATAGATTTTTAATTTCAAATTTCACTTGTTCATTGCTGGTATATAGGAAAGTGATTGACTTTTGTATATTAACTTCGTATCTTGCTACCTTACTGTAATTGCTTATTAGTTCCAGGGATGTTTCTGTTGATTGTTTCAGATTTTCTACACAGTCATGTCTCCTGCCAACAAAGACAGTTTTATTTTTTCCTTTCTAATCAGTTTACCTTTGTATTCCCTTTTCTTGTATCATTAGATATAGCTCCGTTTTCAATCCCTTCTCTTACTTCCTGTATCCATTCACCTTTCCTGTTTATTCTGAACTTTTCAGTCTGATTTGTTAAATCAGACAAATGAGAATTGAGAGTTGAGAGTCTCAGACAGTGGAAGAGTTGTTTATGTTATACAAAGCAGCACATATAATTAATTGCATGTAAAGGAGTTGAGTACTTAAATGTTTACAGGGTTACCCATGAAGTTAATTTTGACCCAGCCTTTTGAGAATTTGAATTGAATGAAAAGAAGATACGAGGAGAAAGGTTATAGACAAAAATCTGGCTTATGGTAAGAAAATATTTGCATAGAGCTATAATAATTACATAAACTTTATTGGAGTGAAAGAGTATTGTAGAAAGGGTGAGAATTAGTGGAACTGAGGATATGGGAAGAGGCAACTTAATAAAATGACACTTAAGTGCTGTATTCACGGCACTTAAAGTTGTGTAGAACTTTACATGTTCTTGGCAGAGTCGCAGTCCAAAAGTCCATTGTCAAGAGACTTTTGTGGTTTAGGGCATTCCGCATAATCTTTGGGCCTCTATTTCTTAGTATCTATAATATAGGAATTGAATTATATAATTGCTAAAAGCCCTGTCTAGTATTTAGCATAAAGTATTTGAAAACCAACAAACAGGCCAATAAATAACAAACTTCGTTTATTTTGTGCTGTTTGAAAAAAGAATCATACTGGCAAGATTATTTTGAAATAATTGTTCATGCTTTTTGTTTTTCTGCAGATGGACCACACATCCCCGACCTACATGCTTGCTAACTTAACCCACTTACATTCTGAACAGCTTCTGCAGGGCTTGAATCTTCTTCGTCAACATCACGAACTCTGTGACATCGTTCTTCGAGTCGGTGATGTTAAAATCCATGCTCACAAAGTGGTACTTGCCAGCATCAGCCCATATTTCAAAGCTATGTTTACTGGAAACCTTTCTGAAAAAGAGAACAGTGAGGTTGAGTTTCAGTGCATCGATGAAACTGCTCTCCAGGCCATTGTAGAGTATGCCTATACAGGGACTGTTTTTATTTCACAGGACACAGTTGAATCTCTCCTTCCAGCAGCAAACCTGCTCCAGATAAAGCTTGTCTTGAAAGAATGTTGCGCGTTTCTTGAAAGCCAGCTTGATCCTGGTAATTGTATTGGAATTTCTCGTTTTGCAGAGACATATGGTTGTCATGACCTTTATTTGGCAGCTACTAAATACATATGCCAGAATTTTGAAGCTGTGTGCCAGACTGAAGAGTTTTTTGAGCTTACACATGCTGATTTGGACGAAATTGTTTCCAATGACTGTTTGAATGTAGCTACTGAAGAGACTGTTTTTTATGCGCTTGAGTCTTGGATCAAGTATGACGTACAAGAACGTCAGAAATACTTAGCGCAGCTACTTAACAGTGTGAGATTACCATTGCTGAGTGTTAAGTTTCTCACTAGACTATATGAAGCAAATCATCTTATTCGTGATGATCGCACTTGTAAACATCTTTTGAATGAAGCCCTAAAGTACCACTTTATGCCTGAACATAGACTCTCTCATCAGACGGTCCTGATGACACGACCTCGCTGTGCCCCCAAAGTACTTTGTGCAGTAGGAGGAAAATCTGGACTATTTGCCTGTTTGGATAGGTAAATCGAAGGCTTTCTTAAAGGATTTATGCTAAAAGATTTTATATTTTTTAAGTGTGCTAATTTTCTCTATTTTTTAAATAGTTTGATTTTGCTATTTATTTGCTTCTTTCTGTTCTTTCTGAATCACATAATCTAATTGTTTTAATCACATTGTCATTGATTCCTTTCAGTACTCTGTTATTAACAACCTCCCCCCACCCCCCATGCACAAACTTCATGAATTTTGGTTACTTTTCTATTTTATGTCTTTTTTTTCTTTTAATTTGTGAAACTGCTTACATTATTATTTGACCAGGTCAGCAGAGATTTATTATTGCTAACTATAACAGAAGATGCTAGTAAGAAGGAGAGCTAGGAATCTTTGATGAGGGCAGCCTGGGGACAAGAATGAGTTTGAATGAATATCATCAAGGAATGGAATCATGAAAGAAATAAGAAAAAGTAGGATACTGAATAAAAATCATGGACCTACAAATTTATTTTCTTCAGTGTAAATATTTTTAATTACATTAGTAAAGAGTGCTTTCTTTTCTAATAATCTACAGTAGGAACTGTTGGACTTTTTCTATAAAGTAAATATTTTAGACTTGGTGGCCATATGGTCTCTTACATCTACTCAGCTCTGCATTGTAGTGTGAGAGCAGCCATAGACAATACATAAACAAATGAGATGACTGGGTTCCAACAAAACTTTATTTACAAAAGTCCCTGGTGGGCTGAATTTGACCCTTAGTCATAGTTTGCCAGTCCCTGATTTGGAGCACTATACAGGTAACTTTCATACATTGAAAATAAAGCTGGATGTTACCTTTCCTTTATTCTTGAATGGGAATGCTCTGTGAAAACATTCATGTTTGATAAGTTTATTTAAATTGTGATTTCTTTCTGGCCATTTCCAAAAATTTAGTAGATTTTTCTCCCTCCAATGGTAGGAAACTATTGATGTCTTAGCAGTGTCAACTGATATATCTGTATCTTTTAGAAAGTCTCAGTTGATTTTTAATTGTCTAAATTAAATTAACTGCAAAGTCTAAAGTTAGTATCATTGAGATTGGACTATAGGTAGAATATTAGTTATGGTCACTACAAAAATTGTTGACTCTTATTTTTAAGGGCATTAATTATTGGTATAAAGTAAAAAATATTAGTAAAATGTCATGACAAAAAATTCCAAACGTGAATTTACATGGTAAAAATTCTTCACCAGTTGCCTCTTGGTCTCTCAAGTATTAAAGATGATATACATAAATTATTAAAAAGTTATAAGAACTGTTCATATGTTTATAACCAATAATTTTTTATCATATATCTTTTTTTTTTTTTTTAAAGAAAGAAACCTTTTTTTGAAGTAGGTTCTATGCCCAGTGTGGAGCCCAACGTGAGTCTTGAGCTCATAACTGAGATCAAGATCTGAGCTGAGATCGAGTCAGATGCTTAACTGCCTGAGCCACTAGGACCCCAGAAAAAAAAAGTTTAATGTCTTTGGACAGAGCCATTTATTGCAGTATTATTTACAACTATGGAAAAATTGGAATCAGTGTAAAAAAGTCTATTTAATTCTACAAAAAAATGTTAAACATATGCGTTCATCAGATACCATGCTGGATAATTGATCTTTAACATGTTTATAATTTACCTAAGGAGACAGATATTTAAGTAGATAATTATAATATGTAATGTTAATGCAATGATAAAGATAATACCATGAAAGTATGAAGGAAAGGCATTTATCCCATTTGGGGGGGTTAGGGAAGATATTGTGGAGAAGTTAATGTCAAAAAAAAAAAAGAAGAAGAAGAAGAAAGAAGAAGAAAGAAGAAGAAGAAGAAGAAGAAGTAGTAGTAGTAGTAGTAGTAGTAGTAGTAGTAGTAGTAGTAGTTAATGTCCAAAGTGAAGTGTTGAAGGCTAATAAGCAAGACCTAAGCAAAAGGTCACAGGACACGCACAAAGACACAGTGGAATGATACAATATAGGATAGGAGGTGCAGGAGACTAAAAGCTGTTTGGTATTCTAGAGTATAAAGTTTAAAGATTGGGGCCCCTGGCTGACTCATTTGGTGGAGCATGCAACTCTTATTCTCAGGGTTATAAGTTCAAGCCCCACATTGGGTATAGAAATTACTTACAAATAAAATCTTGGTGGGGGGGGCTGGAAAACCAAATTAAAAATAAAGTTCAAAGATCTAAACAGTAAGGGGTAGACAGTAGTCAGTATGGGCCTAGTCAAAGAAGTATTGTGTGCCATGGTAAAGAAGGTTTTTCTTATGTGGATCAAAAAACAATTATAAGGAGGGTAGTGAAATTATCAGATTCACATATTAGATCATTCTTTGCTGCCTTATGGAGAAATATTAAAGAGCCAGAATTAGTATCTAAGTCATTAGTAAGTGGCTATCATAAAAGTATAGGCAAGAGATTATGAGGTCCAAAGTGCAAATAGCAAAGATAGGAAAGGGGGCATCAATTTTAAGAAATGTTTTAAGAGAGCAAATTGACAGGATTTAGTGAATGGATATGGGAGGATAATGAGAGGGAAGAATCAAAAATACGTTAGATTTCATGGTTAGATATTGGATGAATGGTTATATACCAAGAGAGAGAATATAGGAGGAGGAGCCATTTTAAAGGAGGGAAATAATGTGTTCAGTTTTGGACATACTGAGTTTAGAGTGCCAATTAAATATCCAGTGAAGGATGTCCTACTAGCTAGAAATTATTGCAAAGCTCACTGAAGAGATCAAAGCTAGGTATTTGGAAGTTACTGGTATATAATAGCATTTGGAGGTATAAATTAAAACCATGAAGTCTTCTGGACTTCTTGACTGCTTAAATGTCCCTTCTTTCTACCCATTGAGAACATATAGAAAGGAAAAAAGATTGGTTCATAAATGGACCTCTGGGGAATGTTAATATTCAAGATGAAGGCCTCAAGAACAGTCTTAGAGGTAGGAGAATCAAGAGAGAAAGGTGTCATGAAAGCCAAACAATTTAAATGTGTCAAGAAGAAAGAAGTGTAATTAACAATGTAAAATGCTAAGGAAAGTTCCAGACAGATAAAGGTAGAAAAATGGCTCTTGTACTTGGCTATATGGAGATCATTAATGACTTTTGGTGGAGTAATTTCAGCAGAATTGTAGAAATGTTGTGAATATATTATAGCAGATTGAGATGTGTATAAAAATAAGGAAATAAACTGTGAAGACTTTTAAGAATCTTGGCTGAGATGAGGAAAGAAGTAAGGCAAAATGATAGAATCGGGAAGTTTTTGTTTATTTTGTTTTTGAAGAGAAAGACATGAATATGTTTATTATCAGATGCCAGTGAAGAGTGGTAAGGTAAAGGTACAGGACAGAGGATTGGTCACTGATAAAGCAAGATTTTAGAGGCAATAGGAAGGGGTTGGTATCAAAAGCAAAGATAGAAGGTTTTAAATATGAGGAAGAGGGACTCTTTATGCCCCCAAACCAGAATATGAGGATAGGTTTACTGGAGGGAGGAGGGATGGAAGAAGGAGTTTAAGATAGATACTGTCTAATAGCCTCAGTTTTTCCCTTTAACTAGGAAAGGAGGGACACCTGCCAAAAAGAGGAAAGTAGAGATTGGGTAGTTGGCTTAAGGAATCTCAAGAAGCTCTGAGTTTTGTTTCTATTACACATAGGGAGTCATAAGGATGACAGTACATTAGAAGTGATTTTGAATAACTGTCCAAATACATTAAATGTTACATGGACTTTTAACCACACCACTCATGACACTACTCACCTCAGTGCTCTAAGTTATAGGTCATATTCCAAGAAAGAAGCTCTCGTTACAACTAATTATCCCTTTGCCCTCAAAAACCATAAGGACTAATACCTTTATATCTTATATCTCTGTTTACCTAAATCATCTACAAAAATCCATCCTCATAGCTGAACTCTTATTATCATTGAGAAGTTTTTTCTCATACCAATCAATTGTCCAGTTCTCCAACACTAACTGCATGTCTAATAATTCTGACACTATCCAGAGTTACATGATACCCCACTGCTTAGAGTCTTAGTCCCAGAAGACTGTCCCCATTAGAGAAGCTGGCCACAAATAGGGTGCCCAGGCTGCCCACATTTCTGTCTGGAGGACAGAACACTCCCCACTTCAAGTTTGCTAGAATGACTCTTAGAACTTAAGGAAAGTGCTGTACTTACCAGTTTATTACAAAGGATATAACTGAGGAACAACGAAATGTAAGAGACACATAAAGCAGGATGTGGGGAGGAGAGGGAAGGACAGAGCTTCCATGCCCTTTCTGGGCATGCCACCCCCTCCTCCCCCAGCATCCCAGTGTGTCATCAGCCTAGAAGCCCTCCAAACCCCATTGTTTAGGGAGTTTTATGGAGATTTCCTTATGAGGGTTTGATTGAAAATCATTGACTTTGGTGATTGAGCTCAGCCTCCAGACTGTTAATTACACAGTTGATACCTCTGGCTTCCAGCCCCCTGCTGAAGCTATCTATAGAGGTGGCCACTGGCAGTCACCTCAGTAGCATAAACTCAGGCATGGTTGAAAAGGGCTCATTATAGGGCAGCCCCGGTGGCGCAGTGGTTTAGCGCCGCCTGCAGCCCAGGGCTTGATCCTGGAGACCTTGGATCAAGTCCCACTTCGGGCTCTCTGTATGATGCCTGCTTCTCCCTCTGCCTGTGTCTCTGCCTCTCTCTCTGTCTCTATGAATAAATAAATAAAATCTTTAAAAAAAAAAAAAAAGAAAAGGGCTCATTATAAATAACAAAAGGCATTCCTATTACTCAGGAAATTGCAAGAAGTTTAGGAGCTCTGTGCTAGGAACCTGGGACATAACCTGAATATATTAGTTTTATTGCACCATTATTGTATGGTCCTGTATGTCATTGAATTTAACCTAATTACCAGGCCTTTTTTTTATTTATTATTGTCTATTTTTAAAGATTTTATTTATTTATTCATGAGAGACAGAGAGAGAGAGAGAGGAACAGACATAGGCAGAGGGAGAAGCAGGCTCCATGCAGGGAGCCTGACATGGGACTCGATCCGGGTCTCCAGGATCACACCTTGGGCTGAAGGCGGCGCTAAATCGCTGAGCCACCAGGGCTGCCCCAGGCCTTTTTTTTTTTTACTCCTCAAATCTGCCTGCCATATCCTAGAGAATTCATATTCAGTCATAAGAAAAATCCCCTTTATTTTCAACTTCTTGTTCTAATGAAAGATGACTGATGCTTAAGGATACTGTTTTTGCCGAAGCCTCTCCAAACTGTTTTGTTTTATTTCCCCATATCTCATGTATCACAGGTCCTAAAGGTTGGGTAAGTGTTTTCTTTGTTTCTCATATCCACTTCCAAAATTTTTTCATCTCCCCCCTCAAAAATTTCAAATCATTCCAAGCATTTGCCATCAGGCTATATCATTTGATACCCCTTCTTGTTGCCAACATCTATCTCTTTAGTAACTTCATTTATTGAAAATTTTTGTAGCTGGCTTACTATCTTTTTCATCATTCTGTATAAACAGTCATTTTTGCGGATTTCAACATTGCCGTAGTATGACACACAGTTATCCATCAACTTTGGCTCTTTCCTTAGTCTCACTTCTAACAGTCTTTTCTGCCTTACCATAGGCACCTGTTCTCATGATTATACTTCAACTTTGTCATTACTCGTGTCTTCAGACTTTGAAAATCTTGGTTTCATACCTTCCATTCTCTGACTACCATTCCTTTCTTGCCAGCTTATTTATTTCAGTACATCCACTGCAATCATTCTTTATTCCCTTCAAGACTTTTAATCCATTGGCCTTATTTTTTTTTTAATTTTTATTTATTTATGATAGTCACACAGAGAGAGAGAGAGAGAGGCAGAGACACAGGCAGAGGGAGAAGCAGGCTCCATGCACCGGGAGCCCGACATGGGAATCGATCCAGGGTCTCCGGGATTGGGCCCTGGGCCAAAGGCAGGCGCCAAACTGCTGCGCCACCCAGGGATCCCTCCACTGGCCTTATTATCAGAAAACTTACTGCTCACTAATCACTACATGTCCTCACCTTCACTCCTTACCTAGCTTAGATTCCAGAAACATCACTGTTAACATTCCTTTGAATACGCTCGGGGCTCTCTTGCCCTTCTTCCATCATACTCCTCTAGTTAGGATCTGTTCTCCACTTGTGCCATGGCTGTACCTGAGCAGCAGTATGAGGCTAGAGAAACACACATATCCGTCTTAAGTGGTCTCACTTAGGGCTCTGAGCACTGGAAGCAATCCCTTTACTTTCCCTAAGCAGTGTACTCTTACTTCCTGGAGGACTGTTTTATACCTCTTTTCCCCATTAAAATAAAATGTCCAAACCCCCACAACCCTCACCTTCCAACTCTCAGCTGATGACTTTTGTCTCTAACTCTACTATCATAGAAACAGAAGAGAACTATCTCATCTTCTCATCTCCAAATCCACCTAGTTATTTCTATCTAAGACCAATTCCTCCATTTCTTTGCTTACTGGCTTCTATTCCCTCTCCACTACACAAGGACTCTGCTCTTGGCATTGATCCCATCTCTCTCTTACGTTACCTTCTCCCTCTGTACTACATCATTGCCATCAGCATGCAAACATATTCTGGTTTAAGCTCCCAGGTTCAACCAATCTTCCATGGACACCATGGTCTTCCTCTGCTTATCCTTATATCTGCTTCATCTGTTTTACTCTTTATAGTAAGGTCCTTTAAAAGTCAATATCCACTGTTTTCACTTCATCTTCCATTCTCTCTTGACCCACTCTAGTCAAGATTTGTCCCCACTACCTCACTGAAACTGCTCTCATTAAGGTAAAATAATTCCTTAATGTATCATTCTCATTGGAGCAAATTCATTTTTAAAACTAGCAATATAACAAAACTGTATAGAGGCATTCAATAACTATTGAATGAATAAATATTCTTTGATCATTCTGGATAGAGAATTTATATTTTTATGCTATTGCACTTTTGAGTTTGGAGACATGGAAATGAAACATGTATACTTGAAAGAGACTGTATATAATTTGCATGCAAGGTATAAAGAATAGAAATCCAAGGACGTATCAACCAGTTTATGAAATAGACAACAATACCTTTAAATTCCTTTGTGTCCCTCCTTGATGCATCTCCTTTCCTCCCCAAGAAGTAACCACGATTTTGAATTTTCTATATGTTATTTATTTTCATTACAGTTTTGCCACATATTTCTGTGCCCCAATACAGCATTGTTTCACACCTTTTTAATATAAATACAGTAATGTTATACATACTCTTTAGAGATGTGTTTTCTTCCTGAACAATAAGTTTATGAAATACATCTGTGAGATTGTATGAAGCAGTAGGTCGCTTAGTTTCATTGGTGTATGATATTACAATATATGGGTTTAATGCAATATTTTTTTTCTACAATGAACATGTTAATTATAAGAGTTACTTAAAGTGTTGCACACATACAGAAGAGTGCACAAATCCCAAGTGTACAGCTCAGTGAATTATCACAGAGTGCATGTTACAAACCAGTTCAAGAAATAGCATGGGACCAACACCCAGAAACCACTCTGGACTTCCCTTCCTGCCCTCCCCAAAGGTAACCACTATCCTCATTTCTAATCTCTGGATTAGAAATGTTTTTGAACTTGGTATAAATGAAACTATGCAGACTATATTCTTTTGAGTTGGGCTTGTTTCCCTTGGCATTATATGTGTAAGATTCATTCCTGTTAAAAAGGAAGAAAAAGATTAATTCCTGTTACATGTAGCTGTAATTTATTTTCATATTCTCTGATATGCCATAATTTATTTATCTATTTTTTATGGTTAATGAAAATTTGAACTGTTTCCAGTTTTTGACTGTTAACAAATAATGCTGCTGTGAGCATCATACATATACATCTGTGCATTTCTCTTGGGTACATATCTAGGAATGGAATTGCTCAGTCATAAGATGGATATACCACATCTTATTTATTCATTCTCCTTTCAATGGGTGATTTTTGCTGTGCTGCTGTAAACGTTTCTGTATGTATGTCTTGATGCAAAAACTGACTATAACAGGTATTCAATAGTGTAGATACACATGAACAAAATTGCTATGTCAGAACATTTGTATATATTCAATTTACCATATAATGTAAAATTGTTTTCCAGCATAGGTTGTATCAGTTTATGCTCCCACCAACAGAGTATGCATTCCTTGCTCACATTCTTGCCAAGAGTTATGATTATCTGACCTTAAATTTTTGCCAGTCTGGAAAGTGTCATAATTTGCTGTGGTTTTGATTTGCATGTCCCTGGTTACTAAAGAGATTAAATATTTTAATTTGGTTTTGGGTCATTTTGATTTTTAAAATTTAATTTTTTCTGCTTATTCTTTAGTGTGGAGATGTACTTTCCTCAGAATGACTCTTGGATTGGTTTGGCACCCCTAAACATTCCTCGCTATGAATTTGGAATATGTGTTTTAGACCAAAAAGTGTATGTTATAGGTGGTATTGAAACTAACGTGCGTCCTGGCATCACTATCAGAAAACATGAAAATTCAGTAGAATGCTGGAATCCTGATACAAATACCTGGACTTCTCTTGAGAGAATGAATGAGAGCCGAAGTACTCTTGGAGTGGTAGTACTTGCAGGAGAACTTTATGCTTTAGGTGGTTATGATGGACAATCTTATTTACAATCTGTAGAGAAGTATATTCCTAAAATAAGAAAATGGCAACCTGTGGCACCAATGACTACAACAAGAAGCTGTTTTGCTGCAGCCGTGTTGGATGGAATGATATATGCCATTGGTGGGTATGGTCCTGCCCACATGAACAGGTATTTAACTTAATGAAGTTGTATATGCTTGTAGATTTTTAAAGTCTCATTAACAATGATTCATACACAACTTGTATGTATGAATGAACTTCCCTTTTTAATTTTTAAAGTAATATTGTTAGGCATTTAAGAAATTTAATCTGCTCTATGAGTCTAATTGTTTTACATGAGGATTTAATGCAAACTTAAAAATCAAATCCCTCTTACAAATTTTTAAATACACTCATTTAATGTAATTGGATTAGATTTTAATTCAGAGATTCAAAATAAAATGAAGTTAGTGTTAGGTTTTGGGTGGTGAATATATATAAATATGTATATGTCTGTGTACAAATGGTCTGTTACTGCATTGCTTAGCAGACTAAAAAATGAAAAATGTAATTCCTGTATGCTTATATATTATGCAACGTAAACGTTAAGCCTTATTTAAATATTCATTTTTGGATTCTTATTCTATAATCATGTGTGTATCATTGTGTACCTGAGTTCTGCTGGTGTCTGAATTTGAGATTTCTGTATTTTGTAGTATTCTCTTAATAAAAGAGAAAAAATATATGAGAAAAATAAAAGCATAAAGTGATTTGCTTATATGGAAAAATAATTACAATTCTGAGCTTCTTTTGAAAGTTGCTGTTCCAAAGATTTTCTCTGATAATGACTAGAGTGATGTGTGTATTATTGATTGTGAACATTTAATGGAAGAGTATATTGTGGTTTGTTAACTGAGAAAGCAAGGGCACGACAGCATTGCATCTATGAATTTTTATTTCTCTGTAAGCCAAAGTATTCCTATTTTTTATTGCTCCCTTCGTTGAAGGAAGAGTATTTGGGGCATAGACGTGCATTTTTATTTGAAAATGTGCTGGCAGAAATTTATAAGAAAAAAGGTTGAGTATTTCCATTGGGAGATCATGCTCTTGAAGTTTAAATTCTTACTATAACTTATCAACTCTTTTTGTCCAGTAATTGGATTCTGATGGCTTTTATCCCAGTATCCTTTCAGAAATGTTTATAGTTTAGTATATGTTCTAGTCTATAGTCTAGTCTTAGTCTTGAACTCCAGAATTATGCTACTGACTCTCAAATGCTTCAGGCTTTTTTTGAGAAGTTAGGTTGGGACCATAACAAGCTCAACAAGCCTGCCTTTGTGCCCACTCAGGGCAATATAGAGATTTAAAGGCCTTCTGATATTTTCTAGGGAAACTTTTTAGGACATTCTGATTTGATTTAGATATCAATAATACAGCCTGGAAATGCCAAGAGTTCCCTGGAATGCAGACTTGACTTAAATCCCTGAATTCTCCTAAATCACTGAGATTATTGTGATTTAGTCAGTTTGTGTTATGAAATCTTTAGTGTTTGCAGTAAACCATCATGACTTCTATAAAACAAAAAATTACTCTCCTTTTTTTCATCTTCCCTTTTCCTTAGCCATGTAGATGATCTTTAGTGTCTTTAGAAAACACGTTTAATTTGTGATTTTCAAAGTCCTTTGGGAATATGCATACTCATTTGACTGTATTCTTACATGAATTCTCTGAGGTTAGATTATCCCCCTTTTTGCAGGCGAGAGGAAAGGGGTTATCCAGGATTACATATACCCAAAGTGTCAGGGCTAAGTTCATTTGCTCTAAGTGTATAGCGTTAGTACCTGAATCCAGGTGTCCTGACTCCAGAAGCACTATGTCCTTAATAGACCTTGCCCCTAGTATGATATAATGGAATAGCACATGGGTATTATTGTCCTGGTTCACAAGGTAAGCTTTTATCCCTCCAATTTTATCAGCAAAATGTAAACCTCTGGAACAAACTACTCTTGCTTTACAGCTGTCTGTTAGAACTTCTAAAACTATGGTAGGTTTTAATTTTACTTTGGTAGGAAGAATGGCACAAAGAATATGCAAATTAATTCTTTCTTTTGTGAATATTTGCAGTGTGGAGCGTTATGATCCAAGTAAGGACTCCTGGGAGATGGTTGCATCTATGGCAGATAAAAGGATTCACTTTGGTGTGGGTGTCATGCTAGGCTTTATTTTTGTGGTGGGTGGACATAATGGTGTCTCACATTTGTCAAGCATTGAAAGATATGACCCTCATCAAAATCAGTGGACTGTGTGTAGACCAATGAAAGAACCCAGAACAGGTAATAATAACTAACTAATATCTAAACATAGAGGATATTTCTTATATTGATGTTCTTAGAATAAAAGTTGGAATATAATAGTATTACTTGTCCAGCAAAAAGACCTTTTTTGTGCTAAATTGAGAGACAACTAGTCAACAAAACTACATCGATTTCTTTACTGTTCTTTTAATAGGCCAGTGTGCATATTATTTCTTAAAGTTGGCAGAAAACATTTTTAGAAATGGTGCGAATAGAATGTCTCTTATAGAAGCTCTTCTGTCCATATAACAAATGTCATCTTTTTATATGTTACACACATAGACACACACACACACACACACACACAGAATCTTTGGATTGTTCTGTTTTATTACTGTACATCAGCAGTCCGTATGTTCACTTTCAAATGTTCTCACCTACACAGGGGGTTGGGAGATCTAGAAAGGGTTGGATTTCAGGTTCCCAGAGAAAAACAAAAACATCTTTGAGAATTGGAAGAGATTACCTTTTAACCCAAACTCAAATCACATTATTTTAAGGGGAAATCTTTTAAGTTGCTGATGGAAATGCTTTAGGGATATTTCTTGCATAAGAAATGACAAAATGCATAAAATGACAAAAATGTGAAAAAACGTGGGATAGTCTTGTTCTCTTCAGAATTGTGTATAACAGTATATGTAGTAGAATTTTTTTTTAATATTTTATTTTATTATTCATGAGAGACACACAGAGAGAGGCAGACACAGGCAGAGGGAGAAGCAGGCTCCATGCAGGGAGCCCGATATGGGACTCAATCCTGGGACTGAGATCGTGCCCCAGTCAAAGGCAGATGCTCAACCACTGAGCTACCCAGGTGTCCCTATATAGTAGAATTTTTAAAGCAGAAGTTATATAGTTCAAGATATGTTTCAGATATTTCAACATATTCAAAAACCTGGTAAAAATGATTTGTTGGAAAGTTTGTAAATATAAATTGAAAAAGCATATAAAAAGACATATACTACATTCATTGTATTTTCCTGTGGGGGTGGAGAGGTAAAGGAGGACTTCAACTCTTGCTTTCATGTCAAGGGATTTTTTTTTTCCAGTAAGTACCTATGGCGATATTGCTTGTATAATTAACCATAGAGTATTGAAACATATTTTAAGAAAACATTAAAACACAAATTTATTTTTAGTGAGAAGTCTACTTAATTCATGGTTAACATGTTTTTTCCCTATTTTTACCCATTTTTCCTAGGGGTTGGTGCTGCAGTAATTGATAACTACCTTTATGTAGTTGGTGGTCACTCAGGGTCTTCCTATCTGAATACCGTGCAGAAATATGACCCTATCTCAGATACGTGGCTGGATTCAGCTGGCATGATATACTGTCGCTGCAACTTTGGATTAACTGCACTTTGACAAGTGTGGACTGGTGGAAGTAGTGTGGTAATGAACCTTGTGCCGCATGAAAGGATGCTCAATTTTCTGAAATCCAAAAGCTACATTACTTTTCTTTTTAACTTGAAATGGCATGAAGACTCAAAGTTCTGTTGGGTACTTTGAACTGGCAAGTAGCTTTGGTTGCTCTTGATTACACAGTGAATCAATAATCAAAAAAAAAAAAAAAAAGGAAAAATCTTGCCAATTTAATTGTGCACTTTTCCCCCCTAATACTGGGATAGAGTAGTTTTATGTTCAAAAGTATACATGTGGAGAAAATCTTGCTGCTTTAAAAAAAAATTTTAGCTCTCTTTCTTCCTTAATATATGCACCATGATTTACTAGGATGAGAGATGCTGATGTTGGAGTGTATTGAATGACTAGACAGAGTGCTGATACTGCCTGTTGGATATAAATTCATATGCTTCACATTTTAAACAAATAAAGGGCTGCTTTTTTGAGGGGGGTACTTTTAAGGGTTGTAAATTATATACCATAGTGAGTCACCTGGATACTCTTCCTACGAAATGGCTTTAGGGCTGGGGATGTAATAAGTTTGCAAAACAAATGCTTTTACTATTGTAATATTTGGGGGCTTATTTTAAGAAGTCAGATATTTACTGTTTATGCCTTTTTTTATATGGGCAGGTTAATGCGGGATGAATTTAGTTACCCACCTGTGCTATGCTGAGCATGGATAAAAAGTTAAGCATATCATTTTGAGTTTTATTTTTTTCATAGTACAGCAGGCTTCCTAGTGTTGATGTAAATATTTGACACATGTTTAGTACCACCCTTAGTACATACTGATTTTTTTTTTGCATATCCTTATAATATTTCAGTTTTTTAAGACCTTTGGTTGCTTTTTCAGAGTTCAGATATAAAAATGGTGCTAACCGTAGGATCTATAACAAGGCTATAATAATGTTCTTTTGGATGTTCAGTATGAGATATGCATGACATGTTTTGATAGTATTTTTTCGTTTTTACTGGCTTGGTTCATTTATGCTTATTAAAAATGTTAGCGATTATGCTAATGTTAACATCTAAAAATCGTCTAAATGGCCCATGTTATGCTTTTCATGGTTCCTGAGTAGTGATTTAAAGAAAGATGCACTTTTTAATCTTTCTTCTTGTACTAGATAGATGTCCTTTTTAAAAACAAATATATGCATTATATATAAAGCACCAGGCAGTTATGCATTACTTTGTACATTTCTTAGGTAATTGAATATTTTAAAGTTACTGAGGAAAACTGGAACTCAATGTTTACTTGAGTAATGGTTCTAAATTTGGTTCTATTTTGACTGAAGAAACGAGCAAGACTGTTTGCTATAGCCAGTGACAGCTTATTTAAAATAAGTGGTTATTAGCTCATTTTGTTTTAGCATGTTTTAGTAAATACTTGTTCGTCTTGAACATATTACTTTGGATTTTATTAGGATGTCGGTACTTGTATTTTGGTACTGTAGTTTTTTCTTTTCCTTGATTTGTTTTTTAACCTGCCTATTATCTCTTTATAGTCTCTGCAAAGCCAATGTAAATTTATTTCCTAAGAAAAAAATTCATACTGCATTCTTAAGTGCCATAATATTCCAAACTACTGTTAAGAAGCCATTTGTAATTATAAAACATAGGTTCATTCATTAACATATTTGTTATTTCTTGGAAACTGTTTATAGCCTGGCAATTTGCAGTTTTTCTTGTTCTTCCATAAACTGCCAATGTAGATTTAAATATATAGTACAAAACTATGTAAAGTCATCTTAATCATGTAAGTAGTATGCTTTATGACTATTTGCACAGATTATAAAACCTTGCAAGTGATTTTTAGTCTCTTCCAATTAAGAACTCAACAGGAGCTACTAATAAAATTGACAGGCTGAGTATTTTCTATGTTGCTTGTTTGAATAACATGATATATAGCAATAACTTTTTAATTGGTTTGAATAAACCTATTGAATAGAAACAAGGTGCACTATTGTGATTGGCCCAGACTTTATTTAAAGAAAAGCAATTTGAAGTACATATTTGAAGTACATATTCATTATATATTTAATTTTAATCTTCAACTCAATTTTTTTTGTTAATATCGAATGCATTCTATTAGTACTTTTTAAATCTCTCTCCCAAAGATAAAGGAATTTGAAAGACTATAGAAATTTATTTTAATTGTAAGCAGATCTATGCTATACATTTAAACAGTGTTTTACTCATATATCATCCCCACTATCAAATTGTTATAAAACATATAATCAACTTGGTAAATTAGACCAAAGGCATATATTGATCATGGTTTTGGAAAAATCTAAACTTTATCCTGCTAAAGACTAAATGTGAAACATCTTGGGCGATAGTGGAAACCATATGCCAGAGAATAAATTAGAAAAACCTTTAAAAAGAAGAGAAGAAACTCCAAACTTCAGAAATACTATTTTTGGGTTTACTAAATCTACGGTACTATTCCTAATAACCAGAGGTATTGTAACCTGACAACTGATAACTTTACAATAGACCTTCTCATACAGATTTGTGAGAAGTTTCATCATGAATATTTTGCTGACAAAATTTTGTATTTAAAGTCACATGTTTCTTATGTTAAAAACCATCAGAATGTTTGGTTATAAATTCCCACAATTACAGATATTAGAAATAATTTTATATACTCAGGCAAGGAGAAGAAAGCTATTTAAGATTGTCCAGAAATACTTTGGAAAAAAGGTGACAGTAGAAATACAAATTAATCTTATCACTTGGAAGATTCTTGCCTTCCATAATTATGAAGACTTCATCTGGTAGGAATGTTTGGCTATTTAATATTTGTTAAATATAGTAATAGAACTTAAGTGATTTTTAATGTAGCCCAAAGGATGTTTATGTAAGTTCTATAGGTTATTGCTAATATTGTTTTGAATATGAATGAATAATGAACTATAGGAAGTGGTATCTAATGATAGGAAAATGGCATTAGGTTTTAAAAAATTATTTTCATAGCTTGATAAATTATGGATCTGTGTGTATGTGATATTGTGCCAGATTCTGTCAGGGTTAGAAATATTATAAATAAGATATAAGTCTTCATTCAAAGACTAAAGTATGGTGAGGGAGACCTGTACCCAAATAACTATTATGATTAAGTGTGAATTTAATTCCTTATAGCCAATATCACCAGAAGTGATTAGAGACCTAATTTATGTGTAAACATTTGTGTCCTTTTGTGTCCAATTAGGTTTTATGGACATGAAAAAGAATTATAGAAAATTTAATGTTTATAGAACTCCAAAGTTCCTGGAATTGGATAATATATTTTCTATTAGAAAAACAAAATGATAGAAACTTTAAAAAATTATTCACTATATTATCAAGGCTCTGGCTAGCACTGAAGGAAATATATGTACATAAAATGTTGTGTTTGTTTTCAATTTTGGTGTTGGATTTCTGGTATTGTCACCTAAGTGCTCATTTTCAGGAAAATCAGATTCTACAGCAAATATACTGCTTAAAAGTTCAATAAACTTGTGATAACCTCTATAACCTCTGTAGTCTGAAAGTTAAGAAATTATAAGATGTCACATGTCAAGTTAACATCCAGTTCTACTTCTTAACCTTTTTTTTTTTCCTTTGTAAAACAGCACTTTAATTAGACATAATTTAATTAGATATATTCTGTGGCTGGATACATATTGGATTTTCACTTATAGTATATTGATTCAGTGTTGATACACATTTGAAAAGAGTGCAAAATACAGTTAAGTTTTAAATACTATAGGTTTACAAGTTTCTTACTGGTGTGAATATGGAGTCAATAAAAAATCCAGTTTACATCTCTGTAGAGAGAAAAATTGTTATCCATATGTCTTTTATATTATGCATACTTAACTAGAGATAATTTATTGTTAATTTTGTCAAGTTATCATGTGTAAGTCCCGTTTATTTTAAAATACTAAGCAAAAAGTTCCAAGTTTGCCTTAAAATACAAGTGAAATTAAAGAACTGGATGATAATGCCTCTATTTTTGCCTTATGAATTGTGCTGTATCATAAACCAGAGATGGTTTTGATTTTAACAGGATTCTGAAATTTTGTAGATGTAGAGTACAAAATATTTGTACTCTCTTGCAAAGAATGTGATCTTGTGGATTATGTTAATGTTTAAGTGTTTTTGTAATGTATTTTACCTCTGAATATGTATCTTTTTAGCATCAGGGTTTTATTTTTGTTTACATGGTAAAGTGGCATTTAACTTGTTGAAGGTTATATTCTTTTGTCTTTTATTTTAAAAGTTCTTTGTGTGTACTATTGTGGTGATGCTCTGTAATGACTATGGTTAAATTTCATTTAATGTGAAATGTTTAAAATAAATTTGAGAAACATGACTTTCTGTGTGTCAGTTGTTGTGAACTGACCCAAGCTGACTTTTATCATTCTCAACTCTTAGATGCTTTTTGGTAGGTAGGTGGTGGCCACAAGTGTCGAAGTGGGTGTGGGATAGCCAGTCTTTTACATCCTTATTACCAGGTTATAATGAAAACATCTGTTAGGCTAAATTCTGCCACACGTTCAGGCACTTTTTAAGGAAAACATTCTGTAGCAAAGCTGGCACAAAAGAGTTCAACTGGTAAGTTCAGTGCAGTCCCAGGTTTCTATCCTTTTATAATCTTTATTGCCTTGTAAGAGGGGTTAGTTGAGGCAGACAAGGCAGCATTCCAGAGGATTCTGTTATGTTTATGGCCAGCAGCAGATAACCAGCAGTCCTAAAAGAAAGGGTGTAAACAAGAGGTTAAGCCCCAGGTTGCATCTTTAAAGAGATTGTAAACTAGAGGCCTGCATGGATTCAGATAACCTGTGCATGCAAGGATTGGAAATGTATTTAGACAATCCATAGATCTTAAAACCCTAATTTCACCAATAAGAGCAATGTTTTGATTTCACATTAGTCTGTGAGCCACTATTCCCCAATAATGTCCCTGACCTTTAATATACTACTGAGTAAAATATTGGATGCTGATCAAATCATGGATAACAGAAGTGTTTGTAACTGCCTTGAGTATGAATTTCTTGGTTAAAATAACAGCTTACCATCCCTCAACTACATTCTTAACAAGGCAACTCCTAGAGTTTAAGTAGAAACTTAACAGATATATACTGAAGTATATTATAGAAGATGAAATATGCAAATATCCATTTTAAGAGTATTAAAATACTGAAATTAAGATTTCTTGACTGAGTGGAGATGCATTTGAAGTTCCGCTTGTGACTTCTAAGACATGTGCAGATAGCTTTCATGTTACTCAGAAGTCATTGTAAAATGTTCAGAGAAAGGGGAATCCTCTTAAGTGTTAGTGGGATTGCAAATTGGTGCAGCTACTCTGGAAAACAGTATGGAGGTTCCTCAAAAAGTTGAAAATAGAGTTACCCTCTGACCCAGCAGTTGCACTACTAGATATTTACCCCAAAGATACAAATGTAGTGATCTGGAGGGGCACCTGCACCCCAATGTTCATAGCAGCAATGTCCACAGTAGCCAAACTGAAAGACCCCACGTGTCCATCGACAGATGAATGGATAAAGAAGATGTGGTACATGTATATACACAATGAAATACTACTCAACCATCAAAAAAAAAAAAAAAAAAAGAAATCTTGCCATTTGCAACAACCTGGATGGAACTAGAGGGGATTACGCTAAGCGAAATAAGTCAATCAGAGAATGACAATTATATTATTTCACTTGTGTGGAATTCAGGAAACAAAATAGAACATAGGGGAAGAGAGGAAAAAATAAAATGACAAAACCAGAGAGGGAGACA
Source organism: Canis lupus dingo (assembly GCF_003254725.2). Classification (NCBI taxonomy): domain Eukaryota; kingdom Metazoa; phylum Chordata; class Mammalia; order Carnivora; family Canidae; genus Canis; species Canis lupus. The sequence goes on along the minus strand of NC_064250.1, from coordinate 22,438,954 downwards.
AACCATAGGAAACTCTTAATCAGGAAACAAATTGAGGGTTGCTAGGGTGTTGGGGGGTGGGGGATGAGGTAACTGGGTGTTGAACATTAAGGAGGGCATGTCATATAATGAGCACTGGGTATTCTATAAGGTTGATGAATCACTAATCTCTACCTCTGAAACCAATAATACATGTTAATTGAATTTAATTTTTTTTAAAGTTAAATTATAAAAATATCTGTCAGCAGAGAGTTGTGTTGTTTTTTTTTAAATTTTTATTTATTTATGATAGTCACACAGAGAGAGAGAGAGGGGCAGAGACATAGGCAGAGAGAGAAGCAGGCTCCATGCACCGGGAGCCCGACGTGGGACTCGATCCTGGGTCTCCAGGATCACGCCCCGGGCCAAAGGCAGGCGCCAAACCGCTGCGCCACCCAGGGATCCCTGTCAGCAGAGTTGTTAGTATGTGTAGGATGTGATGGAAGGTGCAAAGGAGTAACAATCCATATTCTACAATCTGCTTGAGGGATAAAAAATACACCTAATTTTCCCCCTAAGGAGAGAGAATAAAAGAAAGAGTGCTACTGTGGCAGAGCTCTTAGCTGTGCCTCTTGTGTTCTTTCATAAAATTAGTAGATGGTTCTCTTATCTGGGGCCAGTGCAGTAATGAGGATAGAAGTTTCAACTTTAATTTGGATATGATAAGTGGATTATACAATATACTTTTTTTTTTTTTTTAAGATTTTGTTTATTTATTCATGAGAGACACAGAGAGAAAGAGAGGCAGAGACACAGGCAAAAGGAGAAGCAGGCTCCATGCAGGGACCCCGGGACTCCAGGATCACGCCCTGGGGCAAAGGCAGGCGCTAAACCCCTGCACCACCCAGGGATCCCCTATACAATAGACTTATAACAGAAAGCAAACATTATTCCAATGAAGAGTCCAAACTCAGGAGGCTAGGCATAAAATTCAGCTCTGTGATAAGACAGTATTAGAATAGCTCAAGTGGGTTTTGATGTTTTCCAGGCCTTTTTTCATTTTTAATAGTAGTGGGACCTCCATGTGCCCAGCCCATCACCCAGCTTCGAAAATTAACCTTTTAGCAATTAATTTTGCTAATTAATATGTGCTACTCAGTTATTATTTCATCTATTCACCCTACCTTTTTTTTCTGAAATATTTTTAAAGAGAATCCCAGACATGCAATAAAATATTGACAGTAAATAATTGAGACTACATCTCTAAATAAGGACACTTAAATTTTTCATCCTATAAACCACATTGATAATAATCTCACTTAAAAATATAATACTTCTATAATACTTTGTACACATCTATGTTCAAATTTCCCTGATTGGGCAGCCCCGGTGGCTCAGCGGTTTAGTGCCGCCTTCAGTCTTGGATGTGATCCTGGAGACCCCGGATCAAGTCCCACGTCGGGCTCCCTGCATGGAGCCTGCTTCTCTCTCTGCCTGTGTCTCTGCCCCCTCCCCCCCCCGTCATGAATAAATAAATGAAAATTCTTTAAAAAAAAAAACAAATTTCTCTGATTGCCCCAATTTTTTATCATCATTGTTATTTGATTGAGGCAGGATCTATATAAAGTTTGTACCTTGCATTTGATTGTTAGGCCTCTGAGTCCCTTTCAATCTCTACCATCACTGCACCCCTCCCCTTTTTCATGCCATGAGATCATTTGTTGAGTAGATTGTCCCACATTCTAGATTTGGCTACTTACGTTTTTGTGGTATTGCTTAGCTTATTGTCCTATTCTTCAAATTTTCTGATTGTTGGCTGTAGAGTCTTGATTAAATTCAAGTTCTTTCTTTCTTTCTTTCTTTCTTTCTTTCTTTCTTTCTTTCTTTCTTTCTTTCTTTCAGCAAGCGTGGTTGATGCTGTGTATTCTTCCTATTGCATTACAACTGGGGCACATTATGTCTGGTTATTCCACTTTTAATAATGCTAACATTTAATCATGGTTTGCATTTATGTCTTGTCAAGCTGACCCCTCCATTATCAAGTTCCCCAGCAAACTCTCATTTGATGGTTTTGGTAGCTATTAATGACTATTGCTGGATTTATTATTATATTGAGTTGCAAAGTAGTGATTTTCTAACTGCCATTTTTTTTTCTGCATTAGCTGGAATTCTATAAAAGAAAACATTTCCTTATCACTTATTTGGTTACCCTGATAAGATCCACTGGAAAGGCTGAGGAAGATGTTTGATTCATTCGCTTAATCTTTATTTTTTTTTTAAGATTTGATTTATTTATTCATGAGAGACATACAGAGAGAGAGGCAGAGACACAGACAGAGGGAGAAGCAGACTCCATGCAGGGAGCCCGATGTGGGACTCGATCCCTGGATCCCGGGATCACAACCTGAGCTGAAGGCAGACCCTCAACCCCTGAGCCACCCAGGCACCCCATTCGCTTAATCTTTAGAGTAATGAATTGATGCTCTAGAGACCTCCAAAGGTGATCAAGTATCATGAAGTCATGATATTTTTTAAATATTTGTTTTAATATGTGTATTCCAATTAATAGTCCCATCTTAGTCCAGTGAATATCTCCATTAAGTTCCATTGAAAATTTCCTTTTAAAAATTTTTACTAAAATTATTTTGACATGATTTAAAATCATGTCAAACTTACAGAGAAGTTGTAAGAATAATAAGTTGTAAGAACTCTTAAATACCTTTTCCGAAGTTCACCAATTTTTAAAAACATTTTGCCACGTGTCTTACTATCCTTTCTCTTATTTTTTTAACAATGCAAAAGTTATTTGCATACATTATGTCCTTTAATACTTTTTTAAAAAGATTTTATTTATAACGTGGGGCCTTTGGGAGGTTATTAGGATTAGATGAAGTCATGAAGTCATGAAGATGGAGCCCTCATGAATGGGATTAGTGCCCTTAACTAACAAGAGTCATGAAAGAACTTGCTTCCTCTCTCTATTCTGCCTTGTAAAGTTGCAATGAGAAGTGGACAGACTGTAAACCTGAAGATGGTATCATCGGAATTGACCATGGTCTTGAATTTCTGGCATCTGGTCTTGGACTTCTAACCTCCAGAACTGTGATAAATAAATTTCTGTTATTTATAAGCCAACCAGCCTATGGCATTTTTGTCATATAGCAGCTTGAACTAACTAAAGCAGGCAAAATCCAGTAAAATTACATTTCATCTACCCTTTGGCCGAGTGATTCCACTTCTAAAAGTCTATATCCATGGGATGCCTGGGTGGCTCAGTGGTTGAGTGTCTGCCTTCAGCTTAGGACATGATCCCGGGGTCCCAGGATATGAAGGAGGTAGGTTTCAGTAGTATATGAAAGTTGGAGAGACACAAACATTCAGTCCATAATATTTCTCAATTCTCCCAAGATGTTGCATTTTGAGTTCCCATCAACAATAGAGTATCTCATAGGCAGTTTTTATTAATTTACCTACTCAGGGCCTTATTAGAAGGTTACATTTGGCCTTAGGTTCCTTTTGGCTCAAATTTTATATAACATTAAAATACAATGAAAGAAAAGCCTATTTTTATGAAATATGAAAATCTTTAAATCTCTTATGGAGTAAGGTAGGGTTTAAATAAGGATGCACCAATCACTTCCGCCATCCTGATTAGGAAGAAAAAAAATTTTTTTTAAAGATTTTATTTATTCACGAGAGACACACAGAGAGAGGCAGAAACATAGGCAGAGTTGGAGAAGCAGGCTCCCTGTAGGGAGCCTGATGTGGGACTTGATCCTGGGACTCCATCCTGGGACTCCGGTATCACACCCTGAGCCAAAGGCAGACGTTCAACCCCTGAGCCATCCAGGCATCCCAGGAAGAAAATCTTTTAAAGAATATTCTTGTGTGTGTGGCCTGAGGAGAATTAATAGTTTGAGACTAACATGTTGCTGCCTACTGTGCTAAGGAGGCCAATTGGAATTTAAATAGGCAGGGGTCCTAGAATCTAGGAGCGTAGGTGGTTCCCAATGAATAGAGGACGATATCTCAAAAAGTTTTAGAGCCAAATGGTAGATAAACTGTTTTGGTCAATAAATGATGTTAAGCAGAAACAGCATGTGATATTTCATTTTTATTGTCTGGGAAAACTTAAGCAATTTACTTTCCTCCAACACTTCCTTTTTCCTCCAACATGTGTAGTTTTCCTTTTTTGCATTACAAACTAATGAATTAATATTGTTTTACTCTTTTAATATTATAATTTGTTCTGTGAGCTTAATTGGCACAGAAATACCAGCAATAGTTTTCAGCAACAAACTTGAAATATTCACAGAGGATTTAGTTCATTTTCTGCAGCAGCATTACTTACCCACTAGTTTCATTTCTTAATAAAATATTGAAACAGGAATCAATAATAATGGTGGATAACACTTTCATGGTGCTTACTATCTGCCAGGCACTAAGTTTTATACGTAATCATTAAATCCTCACCACAACCTTATGAGATATATTCTATTATCATCTGCATCTTACAGTTAGGAAACTGGACCAGTGGGGTCAAGTAATAGGTTCAAAGCCACATAACCAGAGTCCCAGTTTGAACCCAGGCAATTGGCTTCAGGGTCAAGGCATTTTTTTTTTTTAAAGATTTTATTTATTTATTCATGAGAGATACAAAAAGAGAGAGGCAGAGACCTAGGCAGAGGGAGAAGCAGGCTCCCCGCGGCCTTGATCCCAGGAGCCCAGGATGAGGACCTGAGCCAAAAGTTGACGCTCAACCACTGAGCCACCCAGGCACCTCAGGGTCAAGGCATTTGGCAGCCATATTCTTGCCTTTTCTTGACAGAATGAAAAATTAATAGTTGAGAACTGATAATAATAGAGATAATCCAGTGGTAATTGGTGATCACATGTGATTCACCTGAAACTCTGCAATTCCATGATTTTTTTCTTGGGTGAAAAATGTCAATTCTGAATCAGGTCTTCTGGCATTTCTGTAAGTTCTTAGGGGACAGAAATTCCTAATTCTTTTCAAAAGGAGAGGTCAAGAAAGTTGGAGAGGAGTCTAGAAACTATGAGGGTTGAGGAAATAGGTGAAGAAACCTAGGAGTCAATTTACAAATATTATTTTAGTTGGGGTGTTGCTGGCAGAAAGCATAACCAACCTCGTCAAAGATGTCTCCATTGTATGTTATCCCCAAGCTATAGTCTGTACCGTAGCATAAAACAGAAGGAAAACTGTAGTTGTTTCACCCAGATTATAAAGTAGGTTAATATCTTAAAGCCAAAAAGTTCAAACGTGGTTTTCTCTCGGTTTTTTGTTTGTTCCCTGCCCATTCCATAGTCGAGCTTCCGCCATCTGGTGTTCATATAGAAAACTGCAAGAATTGAGAATTTCCCATTCCTGTCCCTCCAGTTAACTCATTCACCAAGTATTGAAAGAGAACCCGGCCCAACGGTCCTCTCACTTTTCTCTCAAGTCTCTTCCCTTCTATTAGAAATATTAAATATTTGACATTATTAATCCTTGTGGAATACTTTAGGTACAATAAATTCCTTTTTAAATTTGATGTTTGAAACTTTTATCTTTATTTTAGGATTTATAGCTTTCTAATGGGAATTAAAGTTGGTTGGGGGTAGAGAGAGAGGAAATAGGAACTTACAATCAACCTGAAAGCACAAATCAGACAATCTGTAGTTTCTTTCCTCACAAACCTCTTCTGGGGATGCTGGACAGGCAATTGTGAAAGGCTCATTTCAAAGACCTCACAGTAGTTGTGTGTGGAGCTGTTCTTCCTCTGTACTCTCAAAGCCTGAGGAGCTAACTCTTGCTGTAGTCCTTCCTTCTGTACAGTCATCACTGATGGACTCATCTTTCCCCTTTTCTAGGCATGTGGTCACCTCCAGGGCATAAATATGTACTTCAACTAGCAAATACTAGTATGTATTAAATAAATGCTACAGAGAATGTCTGCTTTTAACTTCTTCTAGCTTGTAGAGCCTAAGTCAAGCTTACCCTCTCAGGCAAAGATTTCTTTAGCCAGCCAGTTATTTTCTTCCAAGGCTTAACCTAGTCTCTCCTTTATGTGAGCATAATTCAACTTTTCTGTTTCCTGTTGCTTGCTTTCCTCTTCTTTTTTTCTGACCTAAAATTCACATATGTTGGATGTGCAGAGCTATTTATCAGGCCCGCTTTTCACAAAGTATCTCTGTAAGCTTTTTTCATACTCTACCCTTAAAGCAAGCCACTTGTGCTCAGTCTATTTTAATCTTTGTTATACTGTTAGGTTAGCAGAGAAACAGAAAATCTATTTGGCTGTATTTGCTCTGGTACAAATTATGTCATCAGGTCCTTGCTCCCCAATGCTGGTACCTGGGATACTAGTTTTGAGGTAGAGGGATGTGAAAGAATGATATCCTTCATAAAACAAGTTCTTGAAGGTTTGAGAAGATGAAAGCTTCTAAAGGCAAGTGTCCAGCTATAAAGAACTATCTAAACAGGTGGCCACAGCAGTTTTCTTCAGTCTTACTTTCCTCTCGAAGTTTCTCCATGTTGATAGCTTGCTATCACCCCTATGCTGGCCCCCTAGAGCATACACTTCTTCAAAGCCCTAACTCCTTGGCTCTTGGTTCTCATCAGTACTATGAAGTCATGCTGGACTTTTCAAAAAGGCTTTACTAATATGAACTAATGATTATCATTGGGTGAAGAAATCATGGTTGGTCATTTTTTATTTATACTTTTTTGGATTTACTGATTTTGTTATTGATTTGCATATTATTATTATTTTAAATATTTTATTTTTATTCACTAAAGACACACAGAGAGAGGCAGAGACATAGGCAGAGGGAGAAGCAGGCTCCCTGCAGGGAGCCTGATGCAGGACTTCATCCCAGGACCTTGGGATCATGACCTAAGCCAAAGGCAGATGCTCAACCACTGAGCCACCCAGGCATCCCTACATATTATTTTTATAATCATATTAAAAATGGGACTTTACAAAATTCAAAGGGAAAACAAGCAGTAATGAAACTATAAACATATAAACAGATGTCTAATTCTACGATGGCTAACTTGTTTACACAGCTCTTTTGCTCTCCAAGCTGCTGTTTCATTCCACATCATTTTTGAGTGTCCTGCTGGGCAGCTCACTTTGCCATTTTCCTTTTTTTTTTTTTTTTTTTTTAAGATTTTATTAATTTACTCATGAGAGACAGAGAAAGAGAGAGGCAGAGACACAAGAAGCAGGCTCCATGCAAGGAGCCTGATGAAGGACTCGATCCTGGAAATCCAGGACCAGGCCCCTGAGCCAAAGGCAGATGCTCAACCGCTGAGCCACCCAGGCGTCACAACTTTGCCATCTTCAAATGATATTCCCCTTGGTACCTTCCAGAAGACCTCACTGAAAAAAACAATAGGTGAAAACTATGGAACTGATTGCTTACTGAGTGTATGTAAATAATATATATTATCACACAGAAATCAGCATATAAAGAAATCATCTAGCCCCAGAGGCCTCCCCACTAACTTCCTCTTCAACCTAAGACAAAATCAAAGGTTATGTTCTCTCTGGGATCAAATTAAATTCGAGGCTCAAGGCTGTCCCCATGACCAGATAGTGAACCTTGGGCCAGCTGCATGGGTAGGAACCTGTTAGGCATCAAGCCATTGAGATAAACTTCAAAAGCTGATTGTAGCTTTTAAAGCAGAATTTGGTGATTTTAAACGTTAGAACACTGATAAAGATGAGAATATAAGCGTTTGATTTGGCTTATATTCAGCAGCAATAAATGCAGTCATTTTTGCTTGAATTGCTTACCTTTTATGCCTATAGCACATTACAGTTATTTTCAAATAAATATCATTAAATCATTTAAAGACTAAACTGTTGATGTGCTCAACATGCACAGCTTTTTATGGGTCATAGGAGTTATTTGCTTATATAGCTTGTTTGCTCATACTCCAGGAATAAAATAGAACATTAGAGTCACCCTAGTAAGCATGTCCAAGGTAGTTATCTTTAGTTTTTCTTCCTCTTTGTTTGGATCAGATCCAGTGACAATGCCTCAGATATTATTATTATTTTTTTTAAACTTTTTTAAAAAATTTTTTATTTATTTATGATAGTCACAGAGAGAGAGAGAGAGAGAGAGAGAGAGAGAGGCAGAGACACAGGCAGAGAGAGAAGCAGGCTCCATGCACTGGGAGCCTGACATGGGATTCGATCCCGGGTCTCCAGGATCGCGCCCTGGGCCAAAGGCAGGCGCCAAACCGCTGCGCCACCCAGGGATCCCTGCCTCAGATATTAAATCAACTCTAATAATAACGAAAAGCAACTTTGAAGGATAAATGTAAGATTATTTGCTAAACAAGGGGCAGAGGTTTCTTTTCTTCAAAGAGGTTGGACATTCCTCCCTAAATTTGCTTTATTTGTTCTTTATCTCCCTCTGATTGAGGCCAGGGTTTTCAAATCATTTTTTTTTTCTTCCATGAGGTATAATTACGGTGTTGGGCATTTTTATTAAAAATATATTACGATTATTTCCTCATATCTTTCACTGCTCCCCTAACCCCGTCCCCCACACTCTAGCAGTCCAAATTTTTCTAAGGGTGTTTAAGGTTGTAATTTTCCATACCCTCGCTTCATATTCTGCAGATCATTTAATTACTTTCACCTATTTTCTACCCACTATTTGGTCAGCAGGGGAAATTGCTTTTTTCTACAAACCAACTACTACAATAACGATAAATTACCTATTATCCTTAAAATCCAACCCTCTTGGAATCAGGGTCCAGAAGGCATACTTAAAATCTACTACACATTAAGTTCCTTACTGATAGAAGCAACTGCCCAAATAAATACTTTAAAAGAAAAGATCTAAAAAGTTCATCAGTAACACAGAATCTGGGAGACTTACTTGTATATAAAAGAGGTAGAAAAATATATTTTTTATTTACATATTCAAGGTAGTCAAGATTTTAACAAACATCTTAATCCTCACAACAACCCTGTGAGGTAGGTAAGTCATTTTTTTTGTGATAAACTAGTATTATTTCAAATAAAGTGCAATTCTTAAAAGAACAATCTGCATTAATAATTAACAAACCACTTATGTATATGCTAATATTTGTTTTTGTATATTTTGATTCATGCAATAAGGTGTCCCCAGAAAAACTCAATATAAATCAAATTCTATGTAAATACACGTGGGGGATTATTTAAATAAACTCTGGGGTAGATTTTTTGTAAAATAAATCACTATTTTTTATCCTATGTAAGACGTAATTTTCAAAGTATTTGCTCAAAGTGAGACATTCTCAGCATTATACTCAAATTTATTCATTCTTAAGTTCTTTCAATATGGCACAAAGCCAACGTAAGACTTAATTTACTGAATTAAATCTTACCAATTTGGTATACGGCAGTGAACTGTGTTGTCATGTAGTAATCTCCAAGTATACTGCATGCAATCTCAACCCAAAACCTAAGATGGACTGTAAACTGAAATTAAACACTGAAGTGGATGTTGATAATTGCAAAAAGTATTTTCCCTTGAGATTACTTTTTCCCTTAAAATTGCAAAAGGAAGAAAGATCTTAGGGTTTTGAAAACAAACATAATTTCTGATAACTATAAAATTCTAGTCTATAAAATTCTAGTGATTTATATTGCAAATCAAACCCTCATGCTATCAGTTTACTACTTACAAGGAAGCCAGTAGTTACTCTAAAAATTTAGGTATTCTTTTTCTCTGTGCCAATATGACTTACAAGGAGAAAAATATTCCAGGCACCATTTTCTCTTAAATATATATTTAAAGTACATTTCTATTGTTAATTCAGCATTAGTAAGCATCCAGTAAGTTGCCTGATATTTATAGTTGTCTTATCTTCAGAATAGATTTTTATTATATTTCCATTATATTTAATTATATAATTTATTTGTAACAATAATTATAATTAAGCTTGCAAAGTTTAGTTAACACTTAAAATCTGCTGACAGGTTTATAATACTTTAGAGCAAGTGGTTAAAATAATTTGCCATTATAAAGAAATAATTCAAGTCCAGAAAAACATTCTCACCAAAGTATTTTTAAAAACAGCTGCAGGGAAATTAGGCAAATCAACAGGTAAAAAAGACTAAGCCATCTCTAAGTTCTACATTCAAATCCATACTAGATCCAACAGTGCACTTTGGATTTTAGTGAGGTAGGGCAAAAAATATAGTCAGATACATTTTGTACTGTTAAATTTATATAAACTGAAATACTGACTTGTACCCAGGTTTTATTTGAACAACCAAAAAGAAAAACTGAGAATTCAAATGGTGAAGTATTTTCTTGGTTTTAAAGACAGAACTGTAAAAATCTTTTGAGTACATATAAATAAAAAATACAAAGGCTACAAGATATATTTTATTTCAACATAAAGTATGCCTGTATAAAAAACCCAGGACATAGGAAAAAGAAATACAAACATTTTTGCATAGATTTTCTATATATAATATTTACCTGGGGCTGAACACCGGAAAATATACCTCTGAAACTAGTATAGTTTAACTATTTCCTTGGATACCAAGTATATACAAAATAAAAGCCCTTCATCTGGGGGAGGATGGGCAGGCGGGAAAACAATTTAATTTAGCATCAGTCTATATTTATTTCTCTGTTGCTCGAATATAAACCAATGATGACAAGAGGAGAAACTCTGGGGGTTTATTTAACAAAATTAAATTCACATTTCTGAGGCCATCATAGTGCATCCAATGTCCATCAATCTGGAAAGCTGCAGAATAATGATGTTCCTCTTTGTTAAATAATGTGGCACCTTCCAACAAGTACCTGCAAATTAAATGATAAAGTGTAGCAAAAAAGACAAAATTCTTGAACATTAAGTTTTTTTTTAAAGTAGGTTTCATGCCCAGTGTGGATCCCAACACGAGGCTTGAACTAACAACCCTGAGAACAAGACCCAAGCTGAGATCCAGATTTGGATGCTTAACCAACTGAGCCACGCAGGTACCCCTTAAATTCTTAATTAAGGAATAAAAATATTGATAGTTTGCATTCTAGTCCCTAAAAAATATATCCGTCTATAAAAAATCATGTACTATAATTAATTGGTAATTTGGGGTAAAATATTTAAGAATTTAAAAAATTGATATAATTTAAGAATTTTGAAAAACATTTTAACAGATTAACTCTTAATCTGTATCATTCTATTAAATAAGAGAAAGTACACACATACAAAACCTAATTTTAAAGGCAAAAAGTTAATAGACCCTGTATGTCCTAGCTTGTATGCAGACATTTTTATTTATGATGCTGAAAGTAACATTTTTTGTTTAAACGATAACCTTGTACTATACACTACTTTGACCTGAAATACAAGTAATAGCCAGTTGTTACTGTTTATGACATATCAGGTACTATTCTAAACACTTTACATGCATTGCCTCATTAAATCCTCCAATAATGTACCAGATAGGTGCTGTCATCTCTGTTTTACAAGATAAGAAACTGATCTGTAAGCTGGTTAAGTTCTGCCCCATGGTTACGTAGCTTATAAAACGTGGGGCTGGGATTTTTTTTTTTTGGGGGGGGGGGCTGGGATTTAAACTCAATTCTGTTTCATAGTCCAACCACTATGCACACTGCCAGTGACTAACCCCCTGTAGTGGATTCTAGTCTTATTCAGAAGACACAGAATTACAGATAGCTATGATTTTTTTCAACAGTATGCCTTTAAGGGCTAGCCATAGTCATGATAGAATAGCAGAGAAATAGAATCAATTTACTTTTTATTAATTTTATAAAACACACAAAAAAGCCACCTACTTGTGATCAGATAAATCCAAGTAATATGGTACATATGCCAGATCTTCAGATTTCCAATGCTGCATATTTAAGACAACAAAAGGGGGTGCCCCATGGCAGAAAACTCGCTGGGAAAATTCTCTTAAGCCACCACACCTAAAATTGAAATAGGCATGAACTTTATTATACTTTAAACTCAACTGCCTTTTATCAGTTCTGGGTTGTCTTTATTACTTAATTTCATAATAAGTATAATTAACTATTTTAGGTATAGGTAATGGTGTGGCTATATTAGTATTTTATATACCTATACCCAGAAGTATATAAGCTGTGAGATTCTATATATATAAGAAATAAAAAAAAAAAAAAAAAAAAAGAAATAATACGTGCAGGGACGGCTGGGTGGCTCAGTGGTTGAGCACCTCCCTTCGCCCAGGGCATGATCCTGGAGTCCCAGGATCCAGTCCCACATTGGGTTCCCTGCATGGGGCCTGTGTCTCTGCCTCTCTCTGTATCTTTCATGAATAAATAAATAAAATCTTAAAAAAAAAATATTACTTGTAAAACTCCAGGAAAAGCTCTAGCTATTTTTTTTCTAAGCTTATATAAACATGTAGTGTTTTGAAATGATAGAAAAGCTTTCATGTGTAGATACATTTTTTTTCTCAGCTGGTTTCAAAGGAAAATACTGGCAGAGAGATAAATAGTAGGACTCTTCCAGTCCTCTTTATATTGCATAAAATTCCCTAATTGCATCTTTTTGCCATTAGGATGAAACAAATTCTGTTTTCTTAGTAGTATCACATATTAAGCATATGGATCAGAATACCACAAATCAGAATATCACAAATACAGTAAAATCTCGATTAACCGGAATACTCAGGGCACAGTATTTTGATTCACAAATTTTACTGACTAAAGAATTAACCAGAAAACCATTTTGTTTCAATATTTCCTGTTAAAATACATTAGTTCACTTTCTGGACGTAAGTATAATTAATTGAATGTATTTTATTCTCCCCTTCTTTTGTGATTAAGTTAGCTGTAAGATCACCCTTCTAAATCTTAATTCGCATTGTACAATACTGTAGATGAGAAACTGTTAAGAGACTGGGATGAATATGTTCTGCCCCTTTTGAATTCTTTTTAACTATGTTAAATGTTTTGGTTTCCATTTACCTCTTTCTCCTAAATGAGGAATGCAGAAAAAAATCCAGTTAATTGAGGGTCCGATTAGCTGGGTTCCGGTTAACCAAGGTTTTATTGTACCTACTCAGCAGTGGGGAAAAAAAGAAAAGGCATTTGCTTTGTATTCATCAATTAAATGTAGTATGATATTCTATATAGTGAAGATTGATAATGACAACACAGCATAAAATGGCATAGTAAGCTACAGTAGGTGTTAAGATTCCAAAAACATTAGGCTTCCTAAATACTTGTGAGTTGCTATTTCATAAAGTGTTAACATCAAAGAGCATATCTGTTCAGGTTTCTTTATAAAAAACAGAAATACCTTCACCTTAAATGTGTATTATATACTCACCCACTCTCTTCACACAGTTCAATCCTGGAACAGAATAACTCATCCACAGCCAGTCGTATCAAGTTTCCATGAGGAATTTCTTGGGGAGGACTACAACATTACAAAATCTATGTAAGAATTGCTTTGGAATTTTACATGTTGAATACATTATTAGGATAACAAAATTTTACAGGTCAATTCATTAACAGCAAACAAAGTATAACCTCTATTTTTCATCTTTGTTATAATTATAGAAATCAGTTGAACTTAATCAACATCAATGCAGGAAGCTTTCCAAGAAACATTATACCTTTCTGTAAAGTGATCCTGAAATATGCAGTTGTTACTTTAAAAAATTTTTGAGAGATTTCAGTAGAGGAGATTGTGGTCTTGGGAGAAGAAGGAGGACCCAGAATTATGAGAGCTGCCAATTAATTACATGACTAAATGCAAGCTATAGCCATTGTTGGCTTCTGTTACCTGATTTGTTAAAAAATTTCTTCCTACATATTTCAGAGATTGTTTTATTTTTTTTTATTTATTTAAAAAATTTTTTTATTTATTTATGATAGTCACACAGAGAGAGAGAGAGAGAGAGAGGCAGAGACATAGGCAGAGGGAGAAGCAGGCTCCATGCACTAGGAGCCCGACGTGGGATTGGATCCCGGGCCTCCAGGATCGCACCCTGGGCCAAAGGCAGGCGCTAAACCGCTGCGCCACACAGGGATCCTTCAGAGATTGTTTTAAATATAGGATTAAAATATAGGCAAAAGCCTTAAAAAGTTATATAGAATATATATGGAATATGATGAAAAATATTTCCTTGAGATGCTTAAAATATCAGCATTAATATAGTATTATACATATTTAATTATAGCTCTAAAACATATATAAATTGAAACTAATTTTTTAAAAAACAAATTTCTAAAATGCTTTTTAGTCCATTATAATTTAGAGTAACAAAACTTTTTTCCCTGACAGAGATTTTAAAATCAACCTCATCATATCAGCAGTATAGGAAAATGGACAAATTGTATTTCAGAAACAAGAGAGGCATTAATTGGCAGACTCTAAAAAGAATAAAATACCTTCAGCTTTCCATAAGTAGCAAGATGTTACAATATTAAACTAAATATGCTAAGAAAAAATGCGAATAAGTTAGGGTATCTGATATATATCTTCAAAAGGGAACATCTATTAAGCTGCTTTTCTGGACCACAGGGCCAAATATACTTTCTGACAACAACATGTTTGGGTTTGTTTTTCTGTCCTGTTTTTCCACTGGCAGTTATTCTTTTCCCAGCTCATGTCCTTTGGGGGCTTTAATATTTCCCAACACTCCACTAGAGCTTGCCAGTTTGGCCTTCCTCCCTATCATTTACCAGTCTAGAGGTCTGCCTTCTCTCTCAAAGCCAAAATTCTCGGCAGGCTATCAGCACCTCTCCTAGTCAATGAAAGAGCTCCTCGCATCCTATCTTCTCCAGGTATGAAGATTCCAAGTGTGGGATTTCTGTCTATAATTATGCCCTGGCCATGAAAAGAAGGAATATTTTCAATCTTTTTGTTCATGTAGAAATACCCTATTCAACAGAAATCCATTCCAGAGGTGACACACTCCAGTAGAGTATTAAATGTTCTTTAAGAGGTTATGTTTGTGACACAAAAAATTATCTACAGTCATATTAGCAAATTCAATGCATGAGTAAACATTTTGCATACTAATTCATTACTATCCAAGTTAAATAATAGTTACCAGTTGGTTTTCTAAAGTCAATTCTAAGATATTTGGATTTAACAAATGGTAACACTTTTGTCATGGGACTTAACTACAGTCCTGCCTTTGTGTGGTTGCTATGTGTAAGTAAATGCACAGGATCTGTCTGTACTTTAGGAAACACTTTGACTATATTTATTTATTTATAGCAACATTCACTTAAGAAATATATTATTTTTGCTAAAAGTGACAGACTTTGAAGAAACTTACTTTATATTAATTGTGCGTTGCTGATCTTCCTGCACTCGAGTTGGGCATCGCCAGTTGGAACAGTAACTCTCTTGTATGGTAGACATGAGATTTTCGAGATTTTTTGTAAAATTATCATGCTCATTCCCAAATAAATCAATTATTAATGAAGCTTTATGAACTTCAGATTTGTATTGCTGTTTTTCCATCTTGTCCCAAATCCAAAGTAGCTTCACAGTTGTGAAACTGTAGGTGTCCATTAAATAAAGGAAACAGTCTACAAACTCCCGACCTAAATGAAGAGAGAGTTCCCTGGGGAAGTTTTCATTTTCATTAAGAATGACATATAATAACATCAAGAATCCATCTATGGTGCAGGTATTTTTCAGTCTTATTTCAACATAGAGTGGCGTACAGGAAACTGCTTTGCGGCCAGCTTTGATAGTAAAAACACCTCCCCAAGGAAGAACAGGCCTCCAAAATGAGCGATCTTGGTTATAGTTATTTTTAATTGATGCTTTGATCTCTTCAAACAGTGTCTTCATCCTGCATTTTAAAAGTTTAAAATAGAACATGTAAATTTGTGATTTCATATGCACTCATAAATGCATGAGATATGTTTAAATGAAAACAAAGCTATATAAAGATTCAAATTAGGGGTGCCTGGCAGGTTCAGTTGGTAGAGCTTGTGATTCCTGATCTCCCGGCTGTAAGTCTGAGCTTCATGTTGGGTATAGAGATGACTTAAATATAAAATCGTTAAAAAAAAAAAAAAAAATTCAAATTAAATTTGGTTAGAAGGTCTACCAATATAACGAAAAAATTTAAAGTGATTCAAGCTGAGCCTTTTTTTTTGCAATATGCATGGCCTCTGGAAAGACCACTTAAGAAGCGCAATCTTTTTTGAGGTGCAGGATGAGCATTTGACAGACTTTTATACTAATTATATCTTATATAATTTTATCTGTGACATAGGAAGACCCTGAAATAAAAAATCCTAAATAAAAACAGAGCTATTTGAAGATGCAATCTAAATTTGGTCGGGTGCATTCCTCATGTAAAACCTCCTTAGCTCTTCAAAATACAAGCTGTGCTTCATTTCCTTTTTAATATACATGATTCCACTTATGAAAATGCTATAATGGAATTCTTAGCTGGGCTACAGAATAATGGCCAATTATCTTTGAAAGACCACATATGAAAAGTAATCCAGAGTACTTAACTGAATAGTGCCCAGTTGATACAAAAATCATTTCTATGCACTTTGGGATTTTTCATTTACAGTTTAGGACTATTCTGGATATTCTATTTTAACTATAGAGGCCCTGCTGTGAAGATCTGACTTGGTAAGTAATCTGATTCCCCTCTTTGTATGTTTTGGGAACGAATGGGGGTGTCCTCCTTATTTAAACTATTTATCCTTCTCCTAACCTTGAAGTTAGCTAAGCAATTTGTTTTTAGTCACGGAGAGTATTCTAGTAACACGTTCAGGTCATGTGTAGTATACAAAGCAAAATTGTACAAAGTTAAAGAATGAGGTCCTAATGAAACTGAATTGAAAATACGGCTTTACTTGAGATAATAACTGCCTAAACTAAAAACATCATAGGGTTCCTCAATGTTGCTTCTATGGAAAAGTATATTTTCATGAAAAAGAAAAGCAGGCACAACATAAATCCAATATTCAGAAGTGCAGACCTCTGTGTTTTTGTGTAAGAAATGAAGTTCACAGAGTACAGACTTGCAGAATCACTATGTTGTGCACCTGAAACTAATGTAACATTGTGTTAACTACCGTTAAAAAAAAAAACCAAAAAACTGTTTTTACACTTTAAGTAAATTTAAACCGATTTTACAATACTAGCCGACTAAAAGTTCAGTTCTACAATATAGACAACGCGGGCGCACGCACACACAGTATTTTCAGCTTGAGGCAAGATACTGTGGGCTCTAAAATATTCAACACTATATTTAGTCTTCAGTGTAGCTGTTTATTCATAGTCAGTAACGTGCTGGCTCTAGTCAACCATTTCGGAATAAGAGGGCGTGGCAAATCTGGAGCCTTAGGCAAACACCAACTGTTTCTTAATGTTTTTGGAGATTTTTCAAAAATCCCATGGCATTCAAATGCTTTAAAAATGAAAATAACTTTCTTCATGGTTTCCTTTATTTCTGTGTAATTTTAAAAAACTTTGTAGCAAGGTCACAAGCCTGAGCTCAGATTCCCAAATGTTGCCCTGGGAAGGAATCGTAAATCTCTGCACTGTTTTTCTTCAAACCATCTTTTAGACATGACCGAATAAAGAATAACTACAGCAATGGATATACTTAAGAAAGGCAAACTACAATTTTATGTATACTTATATATATATATATATATCTGTAAAACGAAACTAACTTCTTTAGCCTTTTTGGGGGGGAGGGGGAAGGGAAAGACAGGGGTAGAGAGGACTGGAAGAACTAGAGGACACTTAATCGTTTCAGCATTAAGGTGGTGATTTGTTACAAAGAAAATTACAACAAAAATGAGTAAAAAAAAAAAAAAAAGAAGTGGGGAAATGGCTGCCAAGAGCTTCACTAAAAATTGTTTTAGGATTTCACCACACCGTCGAAAAAGACTTTGGTTAAGCACTGTATCAGAAGCCCTGGAGGAGGTATGCTGCTGGCATCGCTGTCGGGATTCAACAGGCCCTCCAGTTTAAGTAAGCCAGGAAGACTCCACCGACCTCTATTTCCTTGGCAAAACGACACCTTTCTTTTGCGGTCATTTTCAAGGGTGACAGCGGTCGTGAGAACCTGGACCGCTCGCCCTAGGCACAGAACGCTGCACTCCCTAAGAGCTCGGCGGTCCTAAGGGTCCTCTCTGGAATCACACCCCGAGATAGCCTGGAAAAGGGCCACGCGCTCCCCCGTGAAGCCGCACGCGGCTTCGCGGCCGGGACCGGCTGGCCGCGCGGTGGGCGCCCGCCTCCGGCCCCCGCGCTCGGGCCACGCCTACCCCGCCCCCGGCCCTCTGCGCTAGCCAAGGCCCGGCACCTGGGCTGGCCCCGCAAGGCTGGCGGGCCCCCGAGCCCCGAGCAGGTGAAACGGCTGGGCGGCCTTGCCCGCGTCCAGGTAAGGGTCCCCTAAGCGCCTGGGACTGCGGGCGCTGGGCGGCAGAGCCGGGCCGCGGAAAGCGTCCCCACACCGGCCAGTCTCCGTCCACCAGGAAGCCGACTTCTCGTACCTCCCCGGGGACCGAAAACCGCCGGTGCCGCCGCACCCGTCGCCGCCGCCGCTTGCTCATGGAGAGCCCGTGCCGCCGCCGCCGCCGCCTCATCTACTAGCACCGTCCGCTGTCTGGGCCTCCCCGGCGTGAGTGCTGGGCTCTGGCACGGCCTCCATCGCACCCGCCGCGGCGGGAGCCACAGCAGCTCCAGCGCCCAGGCCCGATCCGACCCGACCCACGGAGCCAGGACCGCAGGACGCGTAGCTTCTTATTACGGAGGAAGATTCGGCCTGACCTCCTCCGGCCCCCTCCCCCCAGCCCCTAGTACCCAGCCGCCTGACGGCGCTGCTGCGCAGGCGCGAAGACGCCCCTGCCAAACGTGCGTGTGTCGGGGGTGTATACAGCATCCAGATTCGCCCAATGGGAGCCAAGATCAGGTGCGGGGGGGCGGGACCTCACGGAGAGGGGCGGCGTTCCAGTGTCAGAGGGTGGGTGGGTGGGTGGGGCAGCCGGAAGTGGGCCGGGCTTGCGTGGAGGCGGAGCTCTGTTGGCAAACCTGCTTGGCTGTTTTGAGGTTTGTAGCCTTTGAGGACCTTGGTTTTCGTTTGCTTCTAGGTCTTGTCTTCTTATGGGCTTAACTCAGAAGGGAAAGCTTCGTTTTCCCAGCAAATTTTAATTATGCAAGCTTTTGATGTAAGTATGTAGTTAAGAAGAGGTGAATCAGTTAGTGGGTTAATGCCTCTCTTTAGTGTTCATAATTTGGCGAGGGTGCTGTAATTTACAGGAAGTTAATAACGTGGAGAGACATCAGGTTGCTTTAGCCCCACTGTGGAGACGAAAACACTTGAGTGTCGGAAATGCTCAAGTACCACACATTAGGTGATGGCTGGGAATTGAAGCCAGAGCTGCTTAGTGCTGGAGTCCGTGGACTCAACCACTGTTCTATTCAGTAAGCCCTAGTTCTTGTATCCTCGCTTAAAGGGTCGGAGCTTATATGGCTTAGCTCCTGGAGAACCCAGGCCACCCAGGAAAACTACCTTACCCCCCATTACAAATGCAGATACTGTTGAGATATCACCCATCCAACTGTTCAACGAATAATGGTTGTCTGGAAAGTGAAACCCAACCCCCAGAACATGCAATACGGAGAGCTCAAGGCCCGCCCAACACCTCACTGGGCTCCTCCGTCACCGCTGAGTCTGGTGGGCCTCTTGACTAGTGTGATGGTCGGTCAGGGCGCTGACAAGGACCTTCCTTGTGGACCTCTCTCAAAGAGTCTAGTGACAGAGGAGTGGAGGGTACAAGTTTGGCTTTCTCAAGATTATTACTGCAGGTGGTGATAGGAAGAAATGGACATCGCTCAGAGGAGGAGGAAAGAGGCTCTGCCCAAAAGGGAAGAATTAATAATTCTGGCACAGTCTGTTGTTTTTAGTTTCTCTGTTTTTCTTCTTTCTTACGGCATTTCACAGATGAAGAAACTGAGGTTCTGTGTGATTAAACGACTAGTGTGTCTGTATTGGACTAGTGTGTCTGTATTGGAATTTACATGCAAAAACTTTAGTCTCAACATTAAAACTATTCTGCAAGTAGAACACCCTTGAAAAATGTTTTAAAATGTGGATTATATGCTCAATTGATAATCTTTCACAAGACGTGGAAATTAATTTTATACTGATTGGGTTATTCTCTTCCTGAAAACAAAACCCAATAGTGGTGGTTGTCACCATTTCTGGAGAATAGCAGAAACGTGACTCATGCTGAAGCTTAGCTAGGCGAGGGAAGCATGGATTCTTTGCATACTTGGGTAATTCACAAACCTCACTGAAGCCTTTAACCGAGATTTCCATTCCGCTTCCCCTGTGCTCCTCTTAAAATCTGACAAGCTGAGTTGCAGGGCTTTTTTTTTTTTTTTTTTTAAAGATTTTATTCATGAGAGATACACACACACACAGAGAGGCAGAGACAACAGGCAGAGGGAGAAGCAGGCTCCATGCAGGGAGCCCGACGTGGGACTCGATCTTGAGTCTCCAGGATCGCGCCCTGGGCTGAAGGCGGCGCTAAGGCACTGAGCCACCCGGGCTGCCCAGGGCTTTTTTTTTTTAAAGACCGCTTAATTAAGGTATAATTGACATGTAATATGTGGAGCATATCTAAAGTATGTAATTGTGAAGTTTTGAGGTATATATCCCTTATATATAAGTCAAGTGAATAGATCTATCATCCTCAAGTTTCCTTATGCCCCATTGTAGTTTCTTTCTTGCATTCCTCCTTACCTCCCACACCTAAGCAACCACTGATCTAATTTCTGTCATTATACACTCATTTGCATTTTCTAAAGATTTATGTAAGTAGAATCAGACGGGTTTTTTTTTTGGGGGGGGTCTAGTCTCTTTTGCTCAGTATCACTATCTCAACATTTGTCCATATTGTTCTGTGTACCAATAGTTCATTCCTTTTTATTGCTGAGTGTATTCCATTATATGGTTGTACTGCAACTTACCCACTCATCTGTTGGTAGACATTTGGGTTGTGTCTAGTTTGGGGCTATTACCAATAAAGCTGCTATGAACATTTGTGTACAAGTCTTTGTGTGGACATACATTTCCTTTTTTCTTGGGTAAAAATCTAGAAGTGGAATGGTTGGGTCTTATGGTAGATATATATATTTTTTAAAATTGCTAAATGGTTTTCCAGAGTGGTTGAACTACTTTACATTCCCATCAAGACTGTATTCAGAGTTCCATTTCCTGCACATCCTCACCAATATTTGGTATGATCATTTTTAACTTTAGCCATGCTAATAGGTGTGCAGTGGTATCTTGTGGTTTTAAAGGAGTTTTCCTAATGACTAATGATATTAAATATCTTTTTATGTGCTTATTCACTATCTGTATATCTTTTGGTGAAGCACCTGTTTAGATCTTTGTTCCATTTAAAAAAATTGGGTGGTTGTTTTTGTCTTGAGCGTTCTTTATATGTTCTGGAATATATCTAATATATTCTTTACTAGATATATGCTTTGCAAAGATTTTATTACAGTATGTGGCTGGTCTTTTTGTTTTCAACAAGAATTTTGAAGAACAGAAGTTTTAAATTTTAATAAAGTCCAATCTGTTCTTTTATGGATTGTGCTTTTAGTGTCATTTCTAAAAAATTTTTGCCAACTCTAAGTTCACAAAGACCTTTTACTATGTTTTCTTCTAGAAGTTTTATAGTTTAGGCTGTATATTTAGGTTTATGATGCATTTTGAGTTACTTTTTTTAATGGTTTAAGACATGGATTCCAGTTCATATTTGTTACATATGGATATCCAGTTGTTCCAGCAATATTTCTTAAAAGGCTATTCTTTTTCCACTATTCTGTTTCTCTGCTTTTGTCAAAAGTTAGTTGTTCAATATCCTTTTTAAACATTTCATATTTATTCATCACCACTATATGTCAAACTGTGTGCTAACGCTGGAGATATGTATCAGTAAGTGTTCTTTGGTTGCAGAAACTAGAGATCAAATATTCCTAACTTAAATAAAATAGAAATTTATTAGAAGGATGTGAAGAATTAAAGGAAAAGTTGAGCAATTGGATCTCAGCTGACCTGATTGACCGGAAGGCAGATACTTCCACTAAGGACAGTAAGATCCTATTAACAAAAGAAGAGGGAATGGTGGTGGGCAGATATCTTCTGTAGCAGTGCTTCCCAACACTTTTTACACCCCTACATGATAAATGATCAGCTTGGGCAGTGTAGGAGGGTAAACTGGTGGAGATTAGGAGGTGTCTAAATTGGGCATGGTGAAAAAATCCATCACATTTTCTTTATATAATGTAAGAAAAAGGCAAGTATTAGGGAGATATGAAATATTGAATTTATATAAAACTTCTCAATAAAATATATTTAAAAATTTTATGAGAAATTTGAACTTGTTTCCATGATACAATTTTTATTTCAAGCCTTTATCCAAACTTAATTATGATAATATGTTAGGAAAAGTGCATATATCATAATTATGTAGCTTAAAGAATTTTTATTTTATTTTTAAATTTATTTTATTTTTTTCTAAGATTTTATTTATTTATTTGACAGAAAGAGAGAGCACGCAAGAGAGCACAAACGGGGAGAGACAGAGGCAGGCTCCTTGCTGAGCAAGGAGTCTGATGTGGGGCTTATTCTGAAAGCCCTGGGATCATGATCTGAGCCAAAGGCAGATGGTTAACTGACTGAGCCACCTAGGCAGCCCTTGAAGAATTTTTATAAAGTGAGCACACCTATTGTGTGTTCCAGTTATATGTACTCGCATAACAAATTACCCTTAAACTTAGTGGCTTATACAACATTTGTTTTGCCTTTGAATTTGCAATTTGAGCAAGGCGTGGTAGGTTAACTTAAAGGCTTGCTGCTGGAATCAATTGAAGGTGCCTTGCATCAGTTACATGTTTGGCTGTTGATATTATCTGTTGGCTGTGATTTTAGCTGGGTGACCAGAACACCTCCACAGGGCCTTTCCATGGAATTCCTTGATTTTTTCATAGCATGGTGACTAGGTACCCAGGGTGAGCATCCCAAGAAAGAGGGCCAGGTGGAAGCTCTAGTGCCTTTTGTAACCCTTCATTGGAAATCATGCAGTGTCAGTTCCAGAGTATTTCACAGTAGCCAGTTTGCTGGAGGGGAGTTATAAAAAGCAGCTCATATTGAAGTGGAGGAATTGAGCTCTACCTTCTAATGGAAAGGGTGTCAAAGGATCTGTGGATATGTTTTTAAACTACTTTACTTACCTAACCAGCTAGCTCCCTGATCAAGAAGCAGAATAGGGATCCCTGGGTGGCGCAGTGGTTTGGCGCCTGCCTTTGGCCCAGGACGCGATCCCAGAGACCCGGGATCGAATCCCACATCGGACTCCCGGTGCATGGAGCCTGCTTCTCCCTCTGCCTGTGTCTCTGCCTCTCTCTCTCTCTCTCTCTCTGTGACTATCATAAAAAAAAAAAAAAAAAAAAAAAAAAAAAAGCAGAACAATACCGGTGCTCCAATGTTGCCTTCCTGTCATTACCTGCTGCCCCAAAGGTAACCACTATCCTGACTACTAATAGCATAGATTAGTGTTGCCTGTTTTTGTAATTTATATAAATAGAACCATACAATATGTACTCTTTTGTGTTTAGATTCTGTCAGCATTGTGAGGTTCATTCATATGGTTCTGTGTAGATCTCTGCTTAGTATTCTATTTTGTAAATAGCAAATAATTTAAGTATGTGCTATTTATGCATGTGTATGTATAATTTATGTATGTGTATGTATCCAATTTATTATCAAATATTTGGGTAGTTTCCAGTTTTGTGTAATCTGAGTTCTGATTTAAAATTCTAGTACATATTTTTTGGTACTTGTATATGTAATATACATGTACATTCCTGTTGAAAATACACATGGGAGTTGAAATGATTGGTTTTATGGTATGCATATATTCAATCAATTTTAATTGATACTGCTAACCAGTTTTCCAAACTCTGCCACCTGCAGTGAGTAATCATGATCCTGATTTATTAATGCTATGGTTTGTGCTTGAAATGACTATACACAGTCCCCTTTCAAGACCTATTAATAATTATATTCTCAGATTCTTGATGGTTACATCGACAGAAGGCTGGTCTCAGCTGGCTCCGTTGAGCAGTATTGTAAGAACAAGTGTTTTCAGTCAACAAGGCAGACCCTATGTGACCTTTTTTTTTTTTATGACCTAACCTCAGAAGTCTACCCAGTTTTTGTCCACATAAGTAGGTAATGACAAAAAGAGATGATTTTTTTTCAATTGACAAAACATCTTTTATTTGTCATCAGTCAGAATTCAGATATCTTGATCTTTTAAGATTGTAGTCTAATCGTTCTTTCACTGACAGGTGTAAGGTTGAATGAAATTCCTTATGGTAATGACAATGGATTTACAACCCATTCAAATTTTTCATATCAAGGACCTCAAAGTAATAACGATGTTTTTCCCTAAACATACACAGATGTTGATTTACTCATCTTTTTTTTTTTTGATTTACTCATCTTAATAAGCATTATATGGGATTCTAGTTAGTAGTAGTAGTAAACTATTTTTAAAATCATTTTTTCCAAAAGTTGAACTTTTGCTTTGAATGTATAAACTTTGTTGGTAGATGTTAAGATAGGTCCAGAGGAATAATGAAGTGAGTATCCTGGGATAGTAAAAGTTCCTGAAAAGGCAAGAGAGAGGAAAAATTTGATATTTGAACTTGGAGACAGAGAACCCATCTGCAGAAGTCATCTTACGTAGCCAGCTCATGCTGACCCCTCAAAGGAGAGACCTAGTGGAATAAACACCCGGATACCATTTTTCTCCCCTCTCTGATATTGTGACATGTTGTCAATGCTTTTACTATTTTATTCTTTGAGAGTGGTACCTTTTCTATCTCCCTGGCTTCATTGGTTGACAGTATTGATAATTTTCATGTTGGTTGATAAAATGGGTTGATTCTGCAATTGCATAAGGTCAGATCCATTTTACTCCTGTCTTTTGTGTTGTGGTTGTCATATGTTTTTACTGCTACACAGAAACTTAAGAAATAAGGAAAAACCACCTCTTTTTATTTACCTACAGGTTTGCAATTTCCAGTGCTTTTCATTCTTTTCTGTAGCTCTAAGTTTCCATCTGGTTGATTCACTGCATACTGAAGAACTTCATTTAATATTTTCTGTATTACGTATCTGCTAGGTTAGTTTTAAAAAATGGCTGCACATTCTTTGACACCTTTTCCACTAAGATACTGAGTCTTTATCCCCTCCTCTTGAATCTGGGTAGATTACTGATTTCTTTGACCTGTACAGAACAGCAAAATGAAACACTATGACATCTGAGGCTAGGTCATAAAAGACTGTGAAGTTCCTGCTTTATTCACTTGAACGCTTGCTTTTAGAGCCTTGAGCTACCATGTGAGAAGACTGTCATTCTGGAGAGACCATATTCTGGTCAACAGAACAAGCTGAGCCCAGTGGTATAGTCATCCCTGCCAGGGTGCCAGATATGTGAGTGAAGCTGTCTTGAATCCTCTAAACTTCTCACTCACCTGGTGAATACCCCTGAGTGACTTCCTTTGATGCCACAAGGAATATAAAGATCACCTAGCTGAAACTTGCCCAAATTCCTGATTCTCTTAATCATGGGATATAATAAAATCATTGTTTTAAGCAATTACTTTTGAATAGTTATATAGTATGAGATAAGTGGAACAAAATTTGGGGTGCTGTTGTAACAAAAACCTAAAACATGGCACTGGCTTTGGGACACTTGTGAGGCAGAAGTTGACAAGATTTTGAGAAGACTGTTAGTGGGATCCTGACAGGCATTGAGGAGGGTGTCAATGAGAACTTAGAAAATAAGGGCAGCCCAGGTGGCTCAGCGGTTTAGTGCCACCTTCAGTCCAGGGTGTGGTCCTGGAGACCAGGGATTGAGTCCCATGTTGGGCTCCCTGCATGGAATGGAGCCTGCTTCTCCCTCTGCCTGTGTCTGTGCCTCTCTCTCTCTCTCTGTCTCTCATGAATAAATAAATAAAATCTTAAAAGAAAGAAAATAAGAAATAAGAAAAATGTTATTGGAAGCTGGAGGAAAGGAGGATCTTGTTCTGTTATGGCAGGTGGTTTAGCAAATGTATAACATGGACAATCATAAAATATATTTAATGAACTGATGGATCTGGCTTAGAAGATTTTCAGGCAGAATGCTGAAAGTGTAAACTATATTTCATTTATTTGTTTTAGAATTATGTATCATAAGGTATGGATAGACAGAACTGTACTAAAGAAAGAATTGTTCACCTTCCAAACATAATTTAGAGGAACTATAGGAACAAGATCTGAAAATGAAACTATTTCTTATCCTTAGTTTCTCTCAGCAGAAGAAACTCAAAGAGCCACAGAACAAAGATCAAATTCAAGGCTCTGTTAGAAAATCATGGACTCAAGGTAAAAATGAAGCCAAGAGTATTATTGTGAAACTTTTTGTTATGAGTTCAGAAAGAGGTAAAAAGACTTGTACGGTTCTTAAGGGGTTGTCTGTACTACAGTAAGCCTTCTAAGAATCTTAAGGGTATTGTCCCACAGTAGCTTCACAGAGAGCCCAAGGCAGAAAAGATCTTATCTAGAAGATATTTGTGGATGTGGCTTTTTATCTAATGGAATAGATTTTAAATTGATATTCAAAAAATCCACGAAATTTTTATAGTAATAATATCAGCTTATACTGAAAAAAAAAATACCCAAACAGACTGTACAAAATGAAGAGAGACTTTTGGATCCTTAAACTTCTGTGGACAGGAAGTAGGCTCAGTAGGCTACTCAGCGACAGAAATGGGTTAGTTCTATGGAAAAGGAAGGATGACTTAGAGGGCAAAAATTAGATCTCAGGGGTAAGAACCAAAAATTATGGAGAATCATTCCTAGGGAGCAGGATTAGGTCCTAATCATGACTGGTAACATACACTCAGCCGGATTTTATAATTTCAATGGATTGGTGACTATTTTATTCCTTTACTAATTATTATTATTATTATTATTATTATTATTTATTCCTTTATTAAATGATTATCTATTTATTGCAGTAGTTCTATGTCTGTCACATCACCCTCTCTGGGGTATGTGTAGGGGCAGATAACTTGTCTCTTTAGTTTGCAGATTTCCAGATCAAGGTCTGATCCCAGGAAACTACGTGGAGCCTCATCCATACCTGGACTTGATTTATATAATAAGATAATGGGCTTTGAACCTGAGCTTGATGTCATGATGGAATGAGACTTGTATGGCATCTAGAGAAGGGGCAAATATATATTACATGTTGGAGGTATATAAACATTTTTGGCTAGAGGGTAGATTCTGCTATTTAAAATCATTTCTACAAATATTTTGGTATTCCTATTTTTTTTCTCATTAAAGTTTTGTTTTAATGGGTCTCAAAATTCTGTGACAGATTTTTGGTCAAGTTGTTTCCATTAAAAAGTACTGGTTTTAAAAAATAATAACTTAAAACTGCCACACACAAACACAAATGGTCCACAAAACATTCTCCTTTCTTTCTGAAGGTTTTATGATGCATTGTTATCATTAACCAGTCTTTTACTATTAAACTTAAATGGCCAATTGACACAAACAGTTCTGAGACTGTTCTTCCACCACTGATTAAGACTGGGGTGGCAGGTATTGGGGATAATATTCATTTAGCCTTCTGAGCTTTCTGGGCAGACTTGGTGACTTTGTCAGCTCCCCTGCCTTCTTGTCCATTGCTTTGATGACACCCACAGCAACCATCTATCTCATGTCACGAACAGCAAAATGGCTCAGGGGAGGATAGTCAGAGAGACTCTCAACACACATAGGTTTGCCAGGAACCATATCAACAATCTTGAAATCTGGCAGCATCCCCAGATTTCAAGAACTTGGGACCATCTTCCAGCTTTTTTCCAGAATAACGATCTATCTTCTTCAACTCAGCAAACTTGCAAGCAATTTTGTGAGCTGTGTGACAATCTAGCACAGATGCATATCCAGCACTGATTTGGCCTAGATGAGCCATGAAGCCAGCTGCTTCCATTAGTGGGTGATTTTTGCTGTCACCAGCCACATTGCCATGATGAACATCGTTGATAGATAAATTCTTGACATCAAAGCCCACATTGTCCCCTGGAAGAGCTTCGCTCAAAGCTTCATGGGGCATTTCAGCAGACTTAACTTCAGTTGTAACATTGACCACAGCAAAGGTGACCACCATGCCAGGCTTAAGAACACCAGTCTCCACTAGGCCCACTGGGTCAGTAGCAATACCACCAATTTTGTAGACGTCCTGGAGAGGCAGACACAAGGGCTTATCAGTTGGGGCAAGTTGGTGGCAGAATGCATTCCAGAGCTTCAAGCAGTGTGGTTCCACTGGCATTCCCATCTTTACGGGTGACTTTCCACCCCTTGAACCAAGGCATGTTAGCACTTGGCTCCAGCATGGTGTTACCATTCCAACCAGAAATTGGCACAAATGCTACTGTGTCCGGATTGTAGCCAATTTTCTTAATGCAGGTGCTGACTTCCTTAACGATTTCCTCATATCTCTTCTGGCTGTAGGGTGGCTCAGTGGAATCCATTTTGGTAACACCAACAATTAGTTGTTTTACACCCAGTGTGTAAGCCAGAAGGGCATGCTCACGGGTCTGCCCATTCTTGGAGATACCTGCTCAAATTCACCAACACCAGCAGCTACAATCAGGACAGCACAGTCAGCCTGAGATGTGCCTGTAATCATGTTTTTGATAAAGTCTCTGTGTCCTGGGGCATCAATGATGGTCACATAATACTTGCTGGTCTTGAATTTCCACAGGGAGATACCAATGATGATACCATGTTCACCTTCAGCTTTCAGTTTATCCAAGACCCAGGCATACTTGAAGGAGCCTTTTCCCATCTCAGAAGCCTCCTTCTCAAATTTTTCAATAGTTCTTTTGATCCCACCACATTTGTAGATCAGATGGCCAGTAGTGGTAGACTTGCCCGAATCTACGTATCCAATGATGATGATGTTGATACGAGTCTTTTCTTATCCCATTTTGGTTTAGGTTTAGCAGTGGTTTTCATGACACCTGTGTTCTGGTGGCAAACCCATTGCGAAAAAGCAGCTTTCCTCCTATTTGGAAACTATGTTCTTTCCCTTTGAAATGCATAAGCTTGTGATTGCTTCAACTATAGTATATGTCAGAGGTTATGCTTTGTGACTTCTGGGTCTAGGTCATAAAAGACCATGTAGATTCTGTCTCATTTGCTAGAACTCTTGCTCTTAAAGGCAGTAGGTAAGAAGTATGAGTACCCTGAGGCCCCATGTTGGTGGGACTGCATATAATCTCATTGGTCTACAGTTCCTGCCAACCCTCACCTTCTAGACATCTCTGCCAATGTGGTAGATTTGTGAGAAGAACCATGTAGATAAAGCAAGATATGTAAATGAATATATCAAGAGAATTTGATGCCACAAGGAAAAGGTTCACCCAACTATGTCTTGCACAAATCACTGAAGATTTTCTCATTACCTTTTATTTTCAAAAATGTGATTACAGTATGCTTCCCTTCCCCAATCCTGTTTTGCTTCATTGAGCTTGGATCTATGGGCTTATGTTTTTCATCAAATTTGAAAAAGGAAACTCCCATTATCTTGAAAAATGTATTTTTCTGTGCCAATGTCTCTCTCCTCCCCAATTACAATTATGTTAGCCACTTAATATTATCTCATAGTCCGTTGAGTATTTGTTAATGTTTTTCAACTGTTTGTCCTTTCTCTGTTTACTTAGGATAATTTCTGTTGCATGTCTTCAAGTTTACTTGTCTTCATCAGAGTCTAATCTGCTATGAGGTCCATTCAATAAAATTTTCATGTCACATAATGTCTTTTTCTAGTTGTAAAATATCTTTTGCTTTCTTTTTATACTTAGGTATTTTCTATTTTGAGATTTCTTATTTTTCCTTAATTACACAAATGTTTTCCTTAAATCTTTGACTTTATTTATTTATTTATTTATTTATTTTTAAGATTTTTTAAATTTATTTATTCATAGAGATGCAGAGAGAGAGAGAGAGAGGCAGAGACACAGGCAGAGGGAGAAGCAGGCTCCATGCAGGGAGCCTGATGTGGGACTCGATCCAGGGTCTCCAGGATCACACCCTGGGCTGCAGGCGGTGCTAAACAGCTGCTCAACCGGGGCTGCCTGACCATATTTATAATAGTTATAGAATCCTATGCTAATTTCATCATCTCAGTCACTTCTATGTCAGTTTATATTAAGTTTTCTTTGTTATAGTTTATATTTTCTTCTCTACATGCCTAGTAGTTTTTAAAAAGATTTTATTTTTTAGAGGGAGAGAGAGAGAGCATGTGTGAGTGCATGAGTGTGTAGAGGGACAGAGGGAGAGAGAATCTCAAGCGGACTCCACACTGATTGCAGAGCCAATGCAGGGCTTGATCCCAGGACCACGAGATCATGACCTGAGCCAAAACCAAGAACCAGAAGATCAACGGACTGAGCCACTCAGGTGCCCCTAAGCACCTTTAATGCATGCTCTAGGTAATGGATGCTATGCTATTGTGAGTTTAGATCTTGTGGTTAATGGAGTATTTTATTATGGCAGGCAGTTAATTTATTTACATATCAGTTTGATTCTTTTGAAGCTTTGTTAAGTTCAGTTTTGAGATAATTCTACATTCACATGCACTTAAAAGAAATAATACAGAGAGATCCTTTGTACCCTTTACCCCATTTCCCCCAAAGGTAGCATCTTGCATTACTATGGTATAATACTACAACCAGTAAATTTACATTGATATAACTCAGTAACTTCATTTAGATTTTACCAGTTTTAGATACACTTGTCTGTGTTATTATTATTTTTATTTCAGCCATTCTGTACACCTATCAGAATGCTGATGGTATTATACACCATCTCATTGTGGTTTTTACTTGGATTTGCAGAATGCCGTGTGATATTTAACATCTTTTCATGTGCTTATTTGCTATCTGTATATTCTCTTTAGTAAAATGTCTATTCACATCTGTTCCAATTTTCTAATAAGATTAGTTACTGTTTTTAAGAGTTCTTTGCATATTCTAGGTATAAATTTTGTTGGATTTGTGGTTTGAAACTATTTTCTATTTTTTTTAATCTGACTCTTTATTCATTTTTATTTTTATTTTTTTTTTGAGAGAGAGAGAGAGAGAGAGATGAGCTGAGGCAAATGGAGAGAATCTTAAGCAAACTCCATGCTCCATGGGCCTAGTGCAGAGTCTGATGTGGGGCTCATATCTCAATCCCTGAGATATGACCTGAGCCAAAATCATGAGTTGAATGCTTAGCCAACTGAGCCACAGTGTAAAAGTTTTTAATTTTGAAGTGCCTTAATTTATCATTTTTTAAATGAATTTTGCTTTTGGTATCAAGTCTAAGAACTCTTTGAATAGCCTTACATCCCAATGATTTTTTTTCTATTTAAAAATTTTTAAAAATAAATTTATGTTTTACATTTAAGATTCATTTTAAGTTAGTTTTTGTATTAGATGTGAGGGTTAAGTTAAGGCTCATCTTTTTGTGTGTATGTATGCAGTTTTCTGGCACTGTTTGTTGAATAAAAGGTTATCATTCCTCCACAATTGCTCTTGTACCTTTGTCAAAAATCATTTGAGCATTTCCTTTGTGGGTCCATTGCTGAGTTCTTTATTCTGTTCCATTGATTTGTGTGCCTATCCCTCTACCAGTATCATAGTCGTTTTTAGTGTAGCTATATAGTGATATAGCTGTATGGTAGGCAATAAAGAATTAATATAACACTCCTGTTACTACCTTCCTTAGAATGGGCTGCTTCAATGTTTGACCCTTGGCTAGCACCTGAGAATTAGGATTTCAGGACAACTCTCATCACCCTAACTGATAAGAGTAGCTCACTGTGCCTGAACTTCAAACAGTGATGATTTATCCTGAACATTTGCTTTCCTTCTGGGACTCTGAAATTTTAATGTGTGCTAGGCAGAGTATGCCTATGTGACCAGTACCCAATAAAAACTGTGGGCACTGTATCTCTAAGGAGATTCTCTGGCAGACAACATTTCACATGTGTCATCACAACTCTTTACCAGAGGAATTAGACAAGTCCTATAACTCTAATAGATGAGCACTCTTGGAATCTTGTGCTTAATTTCCTCCCAAATTTTGCCCCATGTACCTTTTTCTTTTGCTGACTTTGCTTTATATCCTTATGCTATAATAAATAGCCATGAGTATGACTATATACTGCCATATGAGCACCCCACACACACCCTCAGCAAACCACAGAAACTGGGAGTGGAGTTGAGTACTCAACATTGGGCAGAATGATTCATCCTACTTTCTTTTTCTTTTTCAAAAATATATTTTTTAATTTTTTAAATTTATTTATGATAGGCACACAGTGAGAGAGAGAGAGGCAGAGACACAGGCAGAGGGAGAAGCAGGCTCCATGCACCGGGAGCCTGACGTGGGATTCGATCCCGGGTCTCCAGGATCGCGCCCTGGGCCAAAGGCAGGTGCTAAACCACTGCGCCACCTAGGGATCCCTCAAAAATATTTTTAAAGCAATTTTAGGTCCTGTGACTTTCTGTATTTTGCTACAAGGAACATTTGTTGGGATTTTGGTAGGAATCACATTAAACCTATCAAGGTGGGAAGAATTGACATGTTTACAATATTAAGTCTTCTAGTTCATGAACATTGTATGGCTCCTATTTGGTTAGGTCTTCTTTGATTCTTTTTCAGCATTTTGTAATTTTCAGTATACTGATTCAGTACATATTTTGTTAGATTTATACTTAAGTAGTTGATTTTCTTTGAAGCAATTGTAAATTGTAGTATTTTAAATTTCAGTTTCCATGCACTCATGGTTAGTATAAAGCTTGTTTTTAAGTATTATTAAGGCAATATAAAGTCTTTTAGGACTAGATTAGCCCTACTCCTAAAGTGTAGTCTTTCTGAGGGCTTCCTTGAATGCTGCAGAATTTTCAGTAAGGTCTGGCTACTCTGGAGATCAGAACTAGAATGGTTCCCAGACTTGGATGAACTCCAGTAATTGTTCAGCTCACAGCTACCTGGTAATTATTCTTTTTCCAATGGTAGTTCTTTGTGCAGCTTTGTATATTCTCCACGTGCACACACAAATTATTTGGTCAGAGATTCATGCACATTTCTGGATCTTTTTCTCTGAGCACACCTCTCTTCTTTCTGGTACTATGTCTCACAACTTCCAGCAACTTTGTCAAGTATACTTCATAAAGCTGGAAAAAGGTAACATTAATAGTCAGATATTATCTCCTGATTCTTATCCCCTCTGATTTCTTATCCCCTCCTCACTTCCCTGCTGATTAGATCCCTCAAGTTGTTTTCAAGAGTGTAAGAAGAACTGGAAATACCTCTACATCAATCTTCAGTCCTAGAAGAGGTGGACTGAAAGAGATAAAATCCTGGTCAAGCTCTGGAAATTATCTGATTTTTGCTTGGTCCCTCCATAGTGATCTGTCTTTTGATTTTTTTAAAAAGATTTTATTTATTTTTTCATGAGAGACAGAGAGAGAGAGAGAGAGAGAGAGAGAGAGAGAGGCAGAGACACAGGCAGAGGGAGAAGCAGGCTCCATGCAGGGAGCCCAATGCAGGACTTGATCCCAGTTCTCCAGGATCACGCCCTGGGCTGAAGGCAGGCGCTAAACCGCTGAGCCACCGGGGCTGCCCTGTCTTTTGATTTTATACCCAAGATGGTCACCACACATTTGATCACAGTTTTTCTTTTTATTAGGAACCCTGAGGGGGGATCTTCGTCTAGGAGGTGATAATACAAGACAGAAAACATGCAAACTAACTGTTCAGGATATAAAGACTGTAGAACAACTCTTGCTTTTGTTCTCTTCCCTTGATGCAAACATATAAATTATCCTCTGAAAACAGTTTGGCCTACACTTTGCTTACCATGCTGTCATAGTGCCAGTTTCCAAATGAGTATATTCACATTTACAGGAAACACTGTGTCATTGCAAATGGCTGAAAAGTACTCTGCCAGTCTCACTAGGCTGACTCCTGACTCACAGAATTGTCCAAGATTCACCTGGACAGAGGTTTCCTATATCATACACTTGAAACTAGGCCTCGATGCCATTATTTTAAAAAGATGTTTTCTTTCCAGGTACAGATGAGAAAGGATGGAGATGTGAAAAGATATAGAAACATGGCTTAGCTCTGTTTTGTGCCACTTAGTACAGAAATTTGCATTAGAAAGCCATTACTGCCCACTGTAGTTCTTATGCTAGTTTTATGATAAGTCACTGGAGGAGTATTAAACATAAACATATATATGTCTAATATATACCTATATAGGCATATATATATATATGATTTTTCTGCCACATTTGTGATTATAATACTCCTCTCACTGATGGTTCTATCGGTATAATTAAGAAAAATCAATAAATCTATTTTAAAATATTTCGCTGATTTTTCTATGGGGAATAAGAGAATTCAGTGGTGGACACTCCAGGGAAACCTGGTTTCTTTTCCGGATTCTATTTTATTTTATTTTTTTAAAGATTTTATTTATTTATTCATGAGAGACACCCACAGGGAGAGAGGCAGAGACACAGGCAGAGGGAGAAGAAGGCTCCACACAGCGAGCCCAACATGGGACTCAATCCCTGGTCTCCAGGATCACACCCCGGGATCACGCCTTGGGCTGAAAGCGACGCTAAACCTCCAAGCCAACCCGGCTGCCCTCTTTGCAGGATTCTAGACTGAAAGTCCATGCTGAAATTTGTTTTTTTGTTTTTAAAGATTTTATTTATTTATTCATGAGAGACACACAGAGAGGCAGAGACATAGGCAGAGGGAGAAGCAGGCTCCATGCAGAGAGCCCAATGTGGGACGTGATCCCGGAACTCGGGGATCATTCCCTAAGCTGAAGGCAGATGCTAAACCGCTGAGAGCCACCCATGCTGCAGTTTGAATAGAAGAAAGGCAGTTTAGAATTTAGAATTTGTCCTTTTGTCGATAGATTTATGGCTACCTATACTGGCTAGGTTTCAGAATCATTTGTGGAATTAAAAAAAATATATAGATAGATATATTACTCAGCTGTAAAAAAGAATGATATCTTGTCATTTGCAAAAGCATGGATGGACTTAGCATTATGCTAAGTGAAATAAGTCAGAGAAAAACAAATACCATATGATTTCACTCATATGTGGAATCCAAAAAACAAAACAAACAAATGAAAAGCAGAAACACTCATAAATACAGAGAATAAACTGATGGTTGCCAGAGGGGAGTGGGGTGGGTGGCATGGGCAAAATGGGTGAAGGAGAGTGGTATATACAGGTTTCCAATTATGAAATGAATTAAGTTAGAAGGATAAAAAGTGTGGCATGTGAATATAAGTTAATGATATCGTAATAGTGTTGTGTGATGACATACGGTAGCTCACTTGTGAGCATAACATAACTATAGACTTGTCAATCACTATGTTGTACACCAGGAACTAATGTAACATTGTGTATCAACTATATTTAAATTAAAAAAGTTACAAATATTGTACTTGCTCCCATCTACTTGAAAAAAAAATACAGATATAAGGATTCCACTCCTAAAGATTCTGAGACATTAGATTTGAGTGGGGTCTATAAATATATGTTTAAAATTTTTTTAAAGTAATTCTGCTTGTTTCCTAGTTTGTGAACCACACAGAGATAGAATATACATATTAATTAGTAAGAAGAGTTAACTTGAAACAAGCCTGTATTAATAAGGACTCTTGAAAAAAAAATAAGGACTCTTGGTTACGAGCAAACATCAGAAACCCAAAGCAAACTTGAGCAAAATGGGATTTACTGGCTTATGTAACTGGGAATTTCAGGGTGGAACTGGCAAGATGCTCTATGATGCTCCATAGGGGCTCAGATGATACTGTTAGATTTCTCTTTTCTTTCTTCCTCTCTAGTTCTACCAACATGTCCTTTCATGGTGGGAAAGGTTGCTTCTAACAGCTGTAAGCTCTTATTTTTACTGTTCGTGATTCAAAAGGAAGGGACGTTTCATCTTCTTATTTATATCACATGGATGGATTCTGGCCCTGCTTGGCTTCGGTAAGAGGAGGATGGTCATGTGATTAGCCAGAGATCGGATAGTGCCCTGGTATTTTTAAAAATATTTTATTTATTTATTTATTCATGAGACACACACACACACACACACAGAAAGAGAGAGAGGCAGAGACACAGGCAGAGGGAGAAGAAGGCTCCATGCAGAGAGCCTGAGGTGGGACTCCATCCTGGGTCTCCAGGATCAGGCCCTGGGCTGAAGGTGGTGCTAAACCACTCAGCCACCTGGGCTGCCCCAGTGCCCTGGTATTATGTTTCATTAGAACCATATAGGATGAAGGAGGGGTAGTTTTATTTTTCCTACCTTTGTGTGGTGAGCACACCCAAGCAGGTCTTATCTTTTTAGAAAAGGCCAGGAAATTTTCTCTTCTTTTGCATCTTGAGTTGTCTGAGGGAGAGGGGGAGGAAGAAGGCGAGGGGGAGGGCGAGGGGGAGGCTTAATCCCAGGACCCTGATATCATGACCTTAGCTGAAGACAGATGCTTAACCAACTGAGCCACCCAGCCACCCCACAACATGCATTTTTGACATATCAAAGTCTAATGTTAATTTATACTTTCCTCCCAAATGATGTTAGGACCTTGGAACACTTAACTGCCTCTTGGCTTATTGTATTATTATTGATATTTTAATTCTATATATATATTTGAAGCTTCATAAAATATTATTTTATTATTTTTGCTCTGTATGGTCAATATTCATTTAGATTCACCCACATATTTACCATTTCTATTGCTTTTGTTCCTTCATTTTCTCTGTCCTTCCATTTGGGATCACTTTTTGTATGCCCAAGGAATACTGTAACATATATGAACTTACCTGCTGTTCAGTGTTGACCCTAACGAGTTCTCCAGATAGCTGAGGAGTCTGGGAGAGGTTTTACTTTCTCTAGCACTATGGCATCTAGCAAAAAGTTCCAGGTTGGCTCCATTCTGTAGCAAGTAGGCCTCTGTAGCTCTGCCAAGCCTCTGAGGAGCTGCCTCCATGACCTAAGGCATAATGGCCAGGAGGTCTGGGAGAGTCATGGACTCAGAGCCTGTGAGAGCTTCTATGTCCAGGAGAGCACAGTATATGACCAGCAATTGCTGCTCTGATGGTGTATAACACAGGGCAGAAGAGAGCAATTTCTTGCATAAGAAACCCATGGACAATTTATGACCATTATGGGTGAGTCCAGAGACTGCAAGAGGCATGAGAGGAAGATGCTAAAGCTTCAGTGATGAACGAGTCTCTGGGCACTAATTAGAATGTCTATAATATTGCAATTTGGATAGATTCTAGAGCATTTTGTTGGAGAGAGACAATTAAATGTGGGCTAATTTCCAAATAGTATAAACGAGCTTAAGTAAAATGTGTAAATGAGGAATATGTTGTCTCTAGAACCCCAAAGGAACTAAAAATTATTATGGGTGCTGAGGTTCTCGACCATATCAGGGATGGAGCAGTCTGGTTTATGGAATACTTATTAGGAATTTAAGTGAAGCAATGGGGCTTTGCATTATGTGGATGACAATGGCTCAGTTCCCTTTTCTGAGCATTTTTGTGTGTAATTGTCCCAAATGAGTGCTTCCAATAAATCTCCTCAGAAGAGATCAATGTAATCAATGTGGTGTCAATACTTTTAAATCAATGTAATGTCATACCTGTGATCCTAGAGAAAATCAGATGTAGTTAAGATCTTGCTTGTAAAGATTATATGTGTGATATTAAGCCTATTGAGAGACCCCATGGGCAGCTGAGTAAAGGGCTATTGTTTCCTTTTTGAAGGTAAAGGCAAAGAATGGTTGAGAGGCTGTTGAAATAGTCACTAAACAGAACATTTAGTCAAATCTGCAATAGCAAAATATTTATTAGTTTTTGATTGGAAAGTCAATAATTTTAATAATATGGGGAATTGATGGAGCCTTGATGGATAAGACCATGGCATTTAATGTTGTGATAATCCATTATGAGGCAGCATTCATTCTTTCTAAGCACCAATACAGGCAAAACTGGGTTGTTAAATGAAGAAGCTGTGAGGATAATCACCGCTTCTCTCAATGGGTCATCATGTATAAAGGATTTCAGTCATTGAATATTTTAATTTACATTGGGCCATATTAACTTTTTTATGGCCCCAGGTTTAAATCAGGTTTGAATTAGTTCCTTTGCTGTGCCACAAGGGTGCCATGGGTTTTTTCCCATAACCTTGAGGATTCAGATCTTAGCTATGACAGAGGCATATACAGCATGGCAACAGAGGTGTTTAGAGGTCTTGGTAAGCTGTTTGTTCTTAGGACTGAGGGCGTCAGCCTACTACATAGTGGCTGCTCTTTTTTCTTTCTCTCTTTCCCTTCCTTCCTCCCTCCCTTTCTCACCACTTAATGACTATTCTTTTATAAGTGACCACTGATGAACTTGTACCTTGCATAGGCTATAGTTTTTCCTTTGAGTACTTTATACATCAGAGACTGTGGCTAGTAAGACACAACCAATTGGTTATCAGCAAGAGTCTTTACCCAGAGCCTAGCATCAGACCCAGTTCCATTCTAAGATAATAGATAAGTTTGGGCTGAGACACAGTATTTGAATCAATATTTGATATTTGGCATTTAGGGAAAGGAGTACAGTATGTTTTTCCTATCTTTCTCCACTTTTACCCTCGGAGTGAACAGAATCATCCAGGAGCAGAGTATGGAGATAAGAAGGGAAACACTGGGACCAAAACCACAATGAGATACCACCTCACACCAGTGAGAATGGGGAAAATTAACAAGGCAGGAAACCACAAATGTTGGAGAGGACGCGGAGAAAAGGGAACCCTCTTACGCTGTTGGTGGGAATGTGAACTGGTGCAGCCACTCTGGAAAACTGTGTGGAGGTTCCTCAGAGAGTTAAAAATAGACCTGCCCTACGACCCAGCAATTGCACTATTGGGGATTTACCCCAAAGATACAGATGCAATGAAATGCCGGGACACCTGCACCCCGATGTTTCTAGCAGCAATGTCCACAATAGCCAAACTGTGGAAGGAGCCTTGGTGTCCATCGAAAGATGAATGGATAAAGAAGATGTGGTTTATGTATACAATGGAATATTACTCAGCCATTAGAAACGACAAATACCCACCATTTGCTTCAACGTGGATGGAACTGGAGGGTATTATGCTGAGTGAAATAAGTCAATCGGAGAAGGACAAACAGTGTATGTTCTCATTCATTTGGGGAATATAAATAATAGTGAAAGGGAATATAAGGGAAGGGAGAAGAAATGTGTGGGAAATATCAGAAAGGGAGACAGAACATAAAGACTCCTAACTCTGGGAAATGAACTAGGGGTGGTGGAAGGGGAGGAGGGCGGGGGGTGGGGGTGAATGAGTGACGGGCACTGAGGGGGGCACTTGACGGGATGAGCACTGGGTGTTATTCTGTATGTTGGTAAATTGAACACCAATAAAAAATAAATTTATTAAAAAAAAAGAAAAGAAACACTGGGACCATAAGCTAGGCTTATAGTCTTGCAAGCTAGGTTTAATAGTAATACTGTATCTCCTTATTATTCCTTGGTTAATGAATCCTATGAGACTGATGTGAAAAAGAACTAACAGTTTTTGAGATCCTGACAGTCCCTGTGTGAAACATTCTGTACTTGAAAATGTAGGCAGACTGCAAATCCTTTGTATAAGTTGTCTATTTAAAAAGAACCTCAAATAAGTGATTCATTTATAGAGTTCAGGTGGCCTGAACACAGGCCTTGGGAGGATGGAAGAAAGGCATTATGAAGTTTGCTTTTAGGGCAGGAGGGCTTTTTAGGGGAGTTGGAGAAGTGGTGGAGGACATTGATGGCGGTAGAATCAGGGTAGGGGAATGCAGTGGTGGTGGTGGTGGTACAAAGGCAGTGAGGATGGAAGAAAAGAAATGCTTTTTGCCATCTGCTTTCCTCAGAAACTAGAGCCAGAGGCTATGATTTGCATACAGGTAGTTTATTTGGGAGGTGAATCTTGGAAGCAGGAGAAAGAAGTGTAGTGTTTGCTTGAAATGGCAAGCAGCAGGATTGGAGGAGTCTGAGGTCGCATGGAGCTGTCTGTCACAGTTATGGTTGAAAGCAGAGGTGGACCTTGAGGATGAGATGTGGACACCAAAGGCATTTACTCTTGTCTACCTCTCACATAGCTCATATTTACATGTATCCTACACTAAATCCACTTTTTCACTGAGTCTTTTTTTTTTTAAATCTGATTCCTTTTTTTTTTTTTTTTAATTTATGATAGTCACACAGAGAGAGAGAGAGAGAGAGAGGCAGAGACACAGGCAGAGGGAGAAGCAGGCTCCATGCACTGGGAGCCCGACGTGGGATTTGATCCTGGGTCTCCAGGATTGCGCCCTGGGCCAAAGGCAGGCGCCAAACCGCTGCGCCACCCAGGGATCCCCTTTCACTGAGTCTTTAAGGAAGTGCTAGCCTTAACATCTGTATAAGATCAATTGAGTGGGTTAGAAGAACAAACTTTAGTTCTTGCTGTGCAGTTGGTCACAAGGCCATGATTGATATCTTCTCCATCTACATTCTAGAATTCTCTTAGTTGGCACTTTGGGTGTATGTAGTAGGCCTGCTTGGCATGGTGATACAGACAGAACTTCCACCCTGAGGGGCCTGAACCCTTGGTTGTCTTGCTTTTATTAGATATTGGTTACTGCAGTTGTGTATTTGCTGTTATACCTGCGTAGGAAAACACTAGAAAATGGCAGCTAGTGAATGTCCTAGGTACCAATATACCTTTCCATGCCCTTATTGTGAAGTGGCAAGTCTTGGTTCTTTATGATAATGAGTTCAGCATCTGCAACATAGTAACATTTTTGCTGCCTGTTGGGCCACTGGCATAATGATTCCAAAGTGACCAGGTTGCTAATTGTAGTTTTAGGTTCAGTGCAGTCCTTGTCATGCTGCCTGGTGGGAGGGTCCCTCTACCCCACCCTGCCAACCTGAGAACCAAGACCTTTAATCAGAAAGCCCAAGATGGTGGGAAGTGAAGCACATATTCTGCACATGGAGTCACTGGGAATGACAGAGAATGGCCCAATACCAATCCACTCCTGGGTTCTGTGCCCATGTATTCAGCTATGGGTCACAGATGTCTGTATTAGTCATTGGATGAACTGCATGTGCTGCATCCTGGAGGACAGTACTTCTATCTTGCAAAGTATCATCCCTGAATTAGTACCTCAGCTGAACTTTAATAGAGTATTCTGTTATTCCCATTAGTCCTTACAGGAGAAGTCTAAGCTCATCCAGAATGCACCCCTAAAGTTGCTGTTGAAATCAGGAGTAAGCTGAGAGAATGTGACTCAGGCTTCAGAGGCATCTGCCGTAGGAGAGAAATGTTTTTTTATTTATTTTTTAT
Organism: Canis lupus dingo; assembly: GCF_003254725.2. NCBI lineage: Eukaryota > Metazoa > Chordata > Mammalia > Carnivora > Canidae > Canis > Canis lupus. The sequence continues at coordinate 22,397,429 of NC_064250.1, read as the reverse complement.
TTTTAAATTTTTTTATTTTTGAGAAATGTTGATATTTAAAATGACCGTGAAAGTTATGAAGGCTGCTTTAAGTTTTGCCTGAAGAAGGGAATTGATCTAGCCTCACAGATAATTTTTTTCTGGCTTTATTGAAGTATGATAGACTTTATTTAAATAAACATTGTATATACTTAAGGAACACAACTGATGTTTTGATATATGTAAACATTATGAAATGATTACCACAATCAACCTAATTAATCCATCACCTCACATATTTACCGTGTGTGTGTGTGTGTGTGTGTGTGTGGTAAGAAAACTTAAGATTCACTCTTAGTAAATTTCAAGTATACATTCAGTACATTATTATTAACTATAGTCACCATATTGTACATTACGTCTCAGTACTTATTAATCTTATAACTGAAAGTTTGTAACCTTTGACTAACATCTTCCCTATCCCCCAGTTGCTGGTAAGCACCATTCTACTCTCTGTTTCTATGAAAATGATTTTTTTGTGTTCTAGTATAGGTAAGATCATGCAGTATTTGTCTTTCTGTGCCTGGCTTATTTTACTTAATATAATGTGCTCCAGATTCATCCACGTTGTCACAAAGAGCAAGATTTCCTTTTCTAGGGTACAATGAAATTCTATTATTTGTATGTATGATGAATGGATTAAGAAAAAAATGTCCTTTGCCTTATTTATTTATTTATTTATTTATTATTGGAGTTCAATTTGCTCATCCCACCAAGTGCCCCCCCTCAGTGCCCATCACCTAGTCACCCCAGCCCCCCCTCACTTCCCCTTCCACTACTCTTTGTTTATTTCCCAGAGTTAGGTGCCTCTCATGTTTGTCACCCTCACTGATATTTTCACTCATTTTCTCTCCCTTCCCTTTATTCCCTTTCACTAATTTTTATATTCCCCAAATGAATGAGACCATATAATGTTTGTCCTTTTCCGATTGATTTATTTCACTCAGCATAATACCCTCCAGGTCCCTCCACGTTGAAGCAAATGGTGGGTATTCGTTGTTTCTAATGGCTGAGTAATATTCCGTTGTATACATAGACCACATCTTCTTTATCCATTCATCTTTCGATGGGCACTGAGGCTCCTTCCACAGTTTGGCTATTGTGGACATTTCCTTTGCCCATTTTAAAATCAGATTTTTTTTTTTTTTTTTTTTTTTTTTTTTTTTTTGCTATTGAATTGTATGAGTTCCTTAAGTAATTTGGTTGTTAACTCTTTATTAGATACATGGTCTGCAAATATTTCTCCCATTCCATTCATTGCATTTTCATTTTATTGACATGTGGAAGGGGCATGGGGGATTTCTGGGGATTCTTTTATAAGAGCACTAGTCCCATTCACAAAGGTCCACCCTCATGACCTAATCGCCTCCCAAAAGCACCACCTCCTAATATTATCACATTGGTGATTGGAATTTCAACGCATGAATTTTGGAGGACAAAAACAGTCCATTGCAAAATCTTAAGCTGAAACTAGGTGATAACAAGGAGGAAAAGGGAGAAGAACAAGAAGAGAGTGACTCACTTTAAAGTTGAAGCTTTAAGAAACAAATTCTCAACCTCTTCCTTCCTCCCCACCTTTTGGAAGACTCTTCATGGTTCAGAATTATCACAGATACATAGGCCCTGAATGGAAAATCTGAACATATGTGTAATATCTGAACATAAATGTAACATTCTGTAAAAATTACAGAATTTTAAAAATTCACAATCACTTACATTAAAAAATGTCTACTTTGGGGGTGCCTGGGTGGCTCAGATGGCTAAGCGGCTGCCTTCAACTCAGATCATGATCTCAGGGTCCTGGGATCCCTGCATCAGGCCTCGGGCTCAGTGGGGAGTCTATTTCTCCCTCTCCTTCTACCTCAAGGGAGTGGTATAATTTCCCCCCATGTTGGACTTTTAAAGAACAGTGCTGTCTACCATCAGTGTTAATTTATTAGCTCTGAAGTCCTTTGTCCTCTAAATCTTCAACTAAGGGTGACTTTCCTTGGTGGTAATGGTGGTTCTTAAGAAATTAAGAAAAGGGCTGGTTCCAAATCAGAGAATGATTGGGGAGATGAAATTAGAGTGAGGCAGTTCAGGAAATCGATTACAAGGCAATTGTGAGATTATGAGCCCTTAGGAATCCTGGGAGGCAGTAGCTTTCCCTTTAGATATGAAGTAAGAGTTTCAAACCATTCTTATACATTTCAGAGATCAGAGTGACCTCAGATGACATCTGGTGACTCTTCTGTGTTCCTAAACCTCCTTTCAGTTCTCATACAGGAGCTATTTCAGTTGAGTGGAGCAAAAAATGTAGAACTCTGGCCAGAAGGAGGGTCAGGGACTTTCAAATTTTGGCAATGAATACAAGTATTTGAATAGATTCTTTGTTTGGGCTAATCAGAAATCCTGGTTATAGTTTATAACATTATGTTAAATGAAATACTATTAAGTATCATTTTTAAAAGATTTATTTTAGAGAACGTGCATGCATGGGGGGAGGGGCAAAGAGAGAATCCTCAGGCAGACTCCCTGCTGAGGGTGGAGCTGAAGGCCATTGATCTCATGACCCATGAGTTCTTGACCTGAGTTGAAACCGAGAGTTGGACATTCAGCCAACTGAGCCACCAAGGTGCCCCTAAATATCATTTTCATATATAGTTTTTAAAAATACAAATGATTCATAATTTGATCTAGCCCCTTAATATTGAAATTGAGTAAACTTCATTGTCTCTATAAAATTCTGGATCATCTTTTTATTCAAGTCATTAATGGAGCTTGCCATCACAGCAAACTTTTCCTTTTATTGTCTCCTCCCCCAATTTCTTTTTACCCATTTATATCTTGATCTTTTTATGCTTCAAGTCCCATAGTTATTATACATACTCACTTTTATATTTCAGATTTCTGGGAAAATACATTTCTTTTTCTTCAAAGCACTCTTACCTTTATTTTTATTCAGAGGCCATGTCTATTTCCTGTTGAGGCAGGAGTTCTTTGAAAAGATTACTCTTGAATTTCACGTTTTCTGTTTTACCTTAACTGTACTTGCATTTGTCTTAGACTTTCAGTTTTAATAGTTTTAACCATGTTGCATGTCATAGGCATGTTGTTATGTCTGTAGATGGCAGTACAACACCATCCAAGAAGCTCAGAGAGATTTTTTTTTTTTCTGCTAGACATGCACAATTGGTGTTCTTGCTTCTATAAATGATGATCTTCATTTACTAATGATAATTTTTCTAACTTTAATTATTTCCCCTCTTGACTCAGTCTTGAAATACTTGATCACTAATTATACCTGACATCAAATTGAAATTGTCTGGACGCCTGGGTGGTTCAGCGGTTTGAACATCTGCCTTCAACTCAGGGCATGATCCCAGGTCCAGGGATGGAGCCCTGCAGTGGGCTCCCTGCATGGACCCTGCTTCTCCCTCTGTCTGTGTCTCTGCTTCTATTTCTCTCTGTGTCTCTCATGAATAAATAAATAAAATCTTTTAACAAAATTGAAATTTGTAAAACACCAAGGTAGCTACAGGGTGCTAGATCATGTTTAGGGTGTTACAAAGTCTTAGTATTCATGAAACCTAGCATTCTGATAATAATAACAATGATAAAGATAGCCTAGAATTTTAAGAATTCCTGTTCATGGATTGACACATTATTAGGACACATCGTATAAAAACTGAATGCTGAATAACTTCAAATTACTACGACAAATCTAAATATTCACAATATTTTACCTCCACAATTTGGGAGGTAGCATTTATTGTGATTTCCCCGCTAGCACTGATCATGACTTATACTGGGCATTTCAATGTTTTGCTATTATGGGGCATTTTATTATAAAGCAGTTCAAGAAGATGCTAGTCAATTTGTTACCCTTTCCTCTGTCCTCCCTTTAACTTTCCTGACATATGCCTGTGACCCTTTGTTGGTGAGTTTGATTCCCTTATGAGCTACTTAACATTGCTTCTTTCCATGACTTCAGTCTGGATCCTTAACACTAGACAGCCTCTTTGGAAATGCATTGCCTTGGCCTTGAGGGGGATAAGAAGTGGGAATTTGTATTCTCAGTGCAAATCCTTCATTACTAACCGACAGTCAATCCAAAGCCTCTGCAGCAAGGCTTTACTACCATCATCAGGGTGATTGATGGGCTGAATGCTTGAAAGGTTGTGGATTGCCACCTGAATCTGCATGAGTTCCTTTGCATTCCCCCTGCCACAGTTCTAGTCCAGGCAGGGATTACTGCATATCCTTCCTTGCTGCTCTCATTCTTGCCTTCAGCCCTTGTACAGCTTGGTGTCTCTTTGTGGTTCACAATTCTTTAGTGCCTCCCCACTGCCAAATGAACAGTCCAAATTCTCTGGCTACCCCATTATGATGTAGCCCCAAGAGGTTTTACAGTTCTGCTCCATAATGTATTCCACTCAAAATTGGACCACTCAGTGTTCTTGAAGAAATGCTATGCTTTTCAGTTTCTGGACTCATACTCACATGATTTCCTATCTTTGAAATATGCGTTCCATTCCCTCCATTTTGCGCTATGGAGATCTTACCAATTCTTCAGAATCTGGCTGAAATTTAACCTCTCCTAAGAACTGTTCCTCTGTATTATGCACCAGAAGCAACCTTTTTTTTCCTGTATCACCTATAGTGCTTTGTTTTTGTCATCTTTAAGTATTTGCAATGCTTTTTATTAGTTATTTGTTCATATATTTTATCTTCCCTTCTGGATTGCAGGCTTTTTAAAGGACAGGGATTTTATCATATTATTCTTTTTGTTTATCTTAATACTGAGGACATAATAGACTAGCCAAACATTCTGAGACATAATGCTTTTAATGTATACATATCATCCAAGTTTTATTAAAGTATATGTTCATAATTGATGTTAAGTGAGACTTTTTCTGTTGTTATGGAATTCTGACTAAATCTTAAAGCTAAGGACAATGAGCAATAAGTACTCCCATATTTTCCAGGAGAGGTGATATGCCAGAGAACTTGCTGTGAGATACTGGGCCACCCAGCCCAGTATCCATCATTATCATCAACCTATTTAAGCAAACCTGGACATATATTATGAGGATTCTTTGGAAGGAGCTTGTAGTAGCTGAGCCTTTGAGTATTCTCCGAAAGCCAGATAGAGGGAGCCACAAGAGGTTCCCTCAATGAGTCTGGAAGGGTACTTGTATTAAGGTGAGCTTGGCATTCTGCTGCTCTTTTGGGTGTCTGTGGACTAGCACAATTCACACATGTGGAGCATGAGAGATTTAAAAAAAATTTTATTTAATTGGAGTTCAATTTGCCAACATATAGCATAACATCCAGTGCTCATCCCATCAAGTGCCCTCCTCAGTGCCCGCCACCCAGTCACCCCCACCCACCGCCCTCCTCCCCTTCCACCACCCCTAGTTCGTTTCCCAGTTAGGAGTCTTCCATGTTCTGTCTCCCTTTCTGATATTTCCCACTTATTTTTTCTCCTTTCCCCTTTATTCCCTTTCACTATTATTTATATTCCCCAAATGAATGAGACCATATAATGTTTGTCCTTCTCCGATTGATTTATTTCACTCAGCATAATACCCTCCAGTTCCATCCACGTTTAAGCAAACGGTGGGTATTTGTCGTTTCTAATAGCTGAGTAATATTCCATTGTATACATAAACCACATCTTCTTTACCCATTCATCTTTCGATGGACACCGAGGCTCCTTCCACAGTTTGGCTATTGTGGCCATTGCTGCTAGAAACATCCGGGTGCAGGTGTCCCGGCGTTTCATTGCATCTGTATCTTTCGGGTAAATCCCCAGCAGTGCAACTGCTGGGTCGTAGGGCAGATCTATTTTTAACTCTTTGAGGAACCTCCACACAGTTTTCCAGAGTGGCTGTACCAGTTCACATTCCCACCAACAGTGCAAGAGGGTTCCCCTTTCTCCACATCCTCTCCAACATTTGTGGTTTCCTGCCTTGTTAATTTTCCCCATTCTCACTGGTGTGTGGTGGTATCTCATTGTGGTTTTAATTTGTATTTCCCTGATGGCAAGTGATGCAGAGCATTTTCTCATGTGCGTGTTGGCCATGTCTATGTCTTCCTCTGTGAGATTTCTGTTCATGTCTTTTGCCCATTTCACGATTGGATTGTTTGTTTCTTTGGTGTTGAGTTTAATAAGTTCTTTATAGATCTTGGAAACTAGCCCTTTATCTGATATGTCATTTGCAAATATCTTCTCCCATTCTGTAGGTTGTCTTTTAGTTTTGTTGACTGTATTCTTTGCTGTGCGAAAGCTTCTTATCTTGATGAAGTCCCAATAGTTCATTTTTGCTTTTGTTTCTTCTGCCTTCATGGATGTATCTTGCAAGAAGTTACTGTGGCCGAGTTCAAAAAGGGTGTTGCCTGTGTTCTTCTCTAAGATTTTGATGGAATCTTGTCTCACATTTAGATCTTTCATCCATTTTGAGTTTATCTTTGTGTATGGTGAAAGAGAGTGGTCTAGTTTCATTCTTCTGCATGTAGATGTCCAATTTTCCCAGCACCACTTATTGAAGAGACTGTCTTTCTTCCAGTGGATAGTCTTTCCTGCTTTGTTGAATATTACTTGACCATTGAGTTGAGGGTCCACTTCTGGATTCACTATTCTGTTCCACTGATCTATGTGTCTGTTTTTGTGCCAGTACCACACTGTCTTGATGACCACAGCTTTGTAGTACAACCTGAAATCTGGCATTGTGATGCCTCCAGCTATGGTTTTCTTTTTTAATATTCCCCTGGCTATTCGGGGTCTTTTCTGATTCCACATAAATCTTAAGATGATTTGTTCCAACTCTCTGAAGAAAGTCCATGGTATTTTGATAGGGATTGCATTAAATGTATAAATTGCCCTGGGTAGCATTAACATTTTCACAATATTAATTCTTCCAAGCCATGAGCATGGAATATTTTTCCATCTCTTTGTGTCTTCCTCAGTTTCTCTCAGAAGTGTTCTGTAGTTTTTAGGGTATAGATCCTTTACCTCTTTGGTTAGGTTTATTCCTAGGTATCTTATGCTTTTGGGTGCAATTGTAAATGGGATTTACTCCTTAATTTCTCTTTCTTCAGTCTCATTGTTAGTGTATAGAAATGCCACTGATTTCTGGGCATTGATTTTGTATCCTGCCACACTGCCAAATTGCTGTATGAGTTCTAGCCATCTTGGGGCAGAGTCTTTTGGGTTTTCTATGTAGAGTATCATGTCATCTGCAAAGAGGGAGAGTTTGACTTCTTCTTTGCCAATTTGAATGCCTTTTATTTCTTTTTGTTGTCTGATTGCTGAGGCTAGGACTTCCAGTACTATGTTGAATAGCAGTGGTGAGAGTGGGCATCCCTGCTGTGTTCCTAATCTTAGGGGAAGGGCTCCCAGTGTTTCCCCATTGAGAATGATATTTGCTGTGGGCTTTTCATAGATGGCTTTTAAGATGCTGAGGAATGTTCCCTCTATCCCTACAATCTGAAGAGTTTTGATCAGGAATGGGTGCTGTATTTTGTCAAGTGCTTTCTCTGCATCTATTGAGAGGATCATATGGTTCTTGTTTTTTCTCTTGTTGATATGATCTATCACATTGATTGCTTTACGAGTGTTGAACCAGCCTTGCATCCCGGGGACAAATTCCACTTGGTCATGGTGAATAATCTTCTTAATGTACTGTTGGGTCCTATTGGCTAGTATCTTGTTGAGAATTTTTGCATCTGTGTTCATCAGGGATATTGGTCTATAATTCTCCTTTTTGGTGAGGTCTTTGTCTGGTTTTGGAATTAAGGTGATGCTGGCCTCATAGAACGAGTTTGGAAGTACTCCATCCCTTTCTATCTTTCCAAACAGCTTTAGTAGAATAGGTATGGTTTCTTCTTTAAACATTTGATAGAAGCCATCTGGCCCTGGACTTTTGTGTCTTGGGAGGTTTTTGATGACTGCTTCAATTTCCTCCCTGGTTATTGACATATATTGACAGGTTTTCTATTTCTTCCTGTTCCAGTTTTGGTAGTTTGTGGCTTTCCAGAAATGCGTCCATTTCTTCTAGATTGCCTAATTTATTGGCGTATAGCTGCTCATAATAAGTTTTTAAAATCGTTTGTATTTCCTTGGTATTTGTGGTGATCTCTCCTTTCTCATTCATGATTTTATTAATTTGAATCTTTTCTCTCTTCTTTTTAATAAGGCTGGCTAATGGTTTGTCTATCTTATTAATTCTTTCAAAGAACCAACTCCTGGTTTTGTTGATCTGTTCCACTGTTCTTCTGGTCTCTATTTCATTGAGTTCTGCTCGAATCTTTATTAACTGTCTTCTGCTGGGTGAAAGTTTTATTTGCTGTTCTAGCTCCTTTAGGTGCAAGGTTAGCTTTTGTATTTGAGTTCTTTCCAGTTTTTGGATGGATGCTTGTATTGGGATGTATTTCCCCCTCAGGACTGCTTTTGCTGTATCCCAAAGATTTTGAATTGTTGTGTCTTCATTCTCATTAGTTTCCATGAATCTTTTTAATTCTTCTCTAATTTCCCGGTTGACCCTTTCATCTTTTAGCTGGGTGATCTTTAACCTCCACATGTTTGAAATCCTTCCAAACTTCTTCTTGTGGTTTAGTTCTAGTTTCACAGCATTATGGTCTGAAAATATACAGGGGACAATCCCAATCTTTTGGTATCAGTTAAGACCTGATTTGTGACCCAGTATTCTGAAGAAAGTTCCATGTGCACTTGAGAAGAATGTGTATTCAATTGCATTTGAATGTAAAGTTCTGTAGATATCTGTGAAATCCATCTGGTCCAGTGTATCATTTAAAGCTCTTGTTTCTTTGGAAATGTTGTGCTTAGAGGATCTATCAATTATAGAAAGTGCCATGTTCAAGTCTCCAAGTGTAAGTGTATTATTATCTAAATATGTCTTAACTTTGGTTATTAATTGATTGATATACTTGGCAGCTCCCACATTTGGGGCATAAATATTCATGATTGTTAGGTCCTCTTGTTGGATAGATCCTTTAAGTATGATATAGTGTCCCTCTTCATCTCTTACTACAATCTTTGGGATAAATTTTAATTTATCTGATATGAGGATGGCTACCCCTGCTTTCTTTTGAGGACCACTTGAAAGGTAAATGGTTCTCCAACCTTTTATTTTCAGGCTGTAGGTGTCCTTACATCTAAAATGAGTCTCTTGTAGACAGAAAATAGATGGGTCTTGCTTTTTTATCCAGTCTGAAACCCTGCACCTTTTGATGGGGTCATTAAGCCCATTCACGTTCAGAGTTACTATTGAAAGATATGAATTTAGGGTCATCATGATACCTGTTCAGTCCCTGTTTTGTGGATTGTTTTCTTGGACTTCCTCTTTCTTTTACAAAGTCCCCCTTAATATTTTTTGCAGAGCTGGTTTGGTGGTCACATATTCTTTCAGTTTCTGCCTATCTTGGAAGCTCTTTATCTCTCCTTCGATTCTGAATGAGAGCCTTGCTGGATAACGTATTCTTGGCTGCATGTTCTTCTCATTTAGGACCCTGAATATATCCTGCCAGCCCTTTCTGGCCTGCCAGGTCTCTGTGGAGAGGTCTGCTGTTAACAAAATACTTCTCCCCAAAAAGCTTAAGGTACTCTTGTCTCTTGCTGCTTTAAGGATCTTTATCTTTGGAATTTGCAAGTTTCACTATTAAATGTCGGGGTGTTGAACAGTTTTTATTGATTTTAGGGGGGGATCTCTCTATCTCCTGGATCTGAATGCCTGTTTCCCTTCCCAAGTTAGGGAAGTTCTCAGCTATGATTTGTTCAAATACAATTTCTGGACCTCCGTCCCTTTTGACGTCCTCTGGAACCCCAATTAAATGTAGATTTTTCCTTCTGAGGCTATCATTTATTTCTCTTAACCTTTCCTCATGATCTTTTAATTGTTTTTCTCTTTTTTCTTCAGCTTCCTTCCTTGCTATGAACTTGTCTTCTATGTCACTCACTCGTTCTTCTACCTCGTTAACCCTCATCATTAGGACCTCCAGTTTGGATTGCATCTCATTTAATTGATTTTTAATTTAGGCCTGATTAGATCTAAATTCTGCAGTCATGAACTCTCTTGAATCCTTTATGCTTTTTTTCCAGAGCCACCAGTAGCTTTATAATTGTGCTTCTGAATTGGCTTTCTGACATTGAATTGTAATCCAAATTTTGTAACTCTGTGGGAGAGAGGACTGTTTCTGATTCTTTCTTTTTTGGTGAGTTCTTCCTTCTAGTCATTTTGCTCAGTGCAGAGTGGCAAAAAACAAGTTGTACTGGAAAAAGGAGAAAGAGAAAAGAAAGGGGGTGAGGACAAACAAAAAGTAAAAACCAAGGAGGGGTATCCTCTGATTCTATATACTGTAAGTCTCTAGACTTCTCCTGTAGCTTTCCAGTGCTGCTTGGTCAAGAACTTGCCCTTCCCTTGTCCTTCCAGCTGGTCTTCTGGGGGAGGGGCCTGCTGGGCTGACTCCCAGGTGTGTGCACCTGGGTGAGCTGCCCTGCCCCCTGCCAGGTGCAGGGCTCAGTGGGAGCAGTTTTTCCTGTGAGGCCTCTGCTCCCTGGCAGCCCAGCTCAGTCCCAGGTACAAGGTGACACCAGGAGGAACAACAACAATGGCAGCGGCCAGCTGTCCATCCCTGGATTCAGCTCCAGCAGTATCTACCGCTGCTCCCAATCCACAGGGGCCTGGATGCTCCACGGGCAGGGTGCGCTGATCTGCACAGCTCGGGGCTGCCCTGCGGCAGGTGCGTCCTTGCTGCCCTGTGTCCTCCCAGCCTCCGCCTATCCCGGGGGAGCGCAGGATCCTGGGCTGTGTCCCCTGGCACCCTGAGATCCAGGGCCTGCGCTGCTGGAATCGGGCTCTCGGGTGCCGTGCAGCCCCCTCCAAGGGGAGCCGCTGCCTGACCTGCACCCAGGGCCCCGCCGGGTGCATGCTGCAGCCCTTTAGGGATCTGGGCCTCCATGTGTGGCATGCTCTCCCCCGGGATGCGCCTCCTCTGTTAGTGCCCCTGGGAGCCTGAGGGCATCCCTGCCCCTACTGGGATCCTGCCCGAGCTCCCTGCTAGTGCCTTTCCCTCCGGGAAGATTGGTGAAGCTCCTGCTTCTCCGGGTCGGGGCTTTCCTGTCCTGGGGGTACTCGCCGCGGCCTTAGCCCAGCTCCTCACCGGGCCCCTCCCCCTTGGATGCTTTTTTTATTTGTTTATTTTTTTTCCGTCTTCCTACCTTGATAGAAGTGCGAACTCTTCTCACTGTAGCATTCCAGCTGTTCTCTCTTTAAATCTCAGGCTGAATTTGCAGGTTTTCAGAATGATTTGAAAGTTATCTAGGTAAGTTGCTGGGGACAGGTGACTTGGGGACCCTACTCTTTCGCGATTTTGCCCTACCTCCTTAGCATGAGAGATTTTATGAGAAAATTATATACTGTTTCCAAGACTTTGGGGCCAAATTTAAGGGAGGTCAAAACTGGCCGCTGTCTCTCCTTGGACAGTCCTGACTGAGAGGCTATTTGAAGGAAGGCAGCAGTGGGGATGGGCAGAGAGGTTTGTGACTTCTTTGAGCCAAGCAGACACTGAGGAGGATATTAATGGTCTTGAAAACATTTTCCCAAAGAGGATGCTTGCTCTGGGGAGGGAGTCCAGTAGAAAGAAACTGGGTGAACCACCAGAGGATAGATATGGGGGGAGGGTTAGAAATCTAGAAAGCATTGTTGGTATCAGGGAATGGTACAGGTGGACATGTGCATAAAGGTGGGCAGGTGTCCCTAAAGATATATGAGAACAATGCTCTTCAACCCATGAAAGAGAGCTGGAATTTTACTGGCTGCCATGACAGTGGATAATTGATACAAGGCAGCTGCTAAGTAAAAAAAGCGTTTCTTCTTATCCTCCTGCTAGTCAGACCCAACTCTTATAGCCAGAGGAGGAGGGAGGAGGTAAAGCATGGAAGGTAAAAGAACAAAACCATCTCCTTACTCTACCTTTGTGCCCCTGTATGTCTCTAATCCTTGGATCAGTTCTGAAATGGAAGAGAAGATAAACTATTCTAATAGATGAAAGTGACTGACAAAGCAGTGGGATCCACTCAAGATATCTAGGGGAGGGGAGGCAAGAACTACTAGAACCAGTTTGAAGAAAATGGCATTAAAAATATATATATATTTTTTCTGATTGTACTCTACCAGGTTTAGCCCATTAAATACATTATATACACTTACCTATGTATCTATCATGAGATCACATGTGATTTAAATATCTTATTTTTGTTTATCTAAATTTCCTAATTTTAAAAAATGAATGTGTATTGTATGAAATATTTATAAAGATAATTTGATTTTTAATAGGAAATTTGAAAAACAAAAAAAAATTTAGAAGAAAATAAATTTACCCACGATTTACCCATCCCTATACTGTTGATTTTTACTTAATATTTTCTATTCATATGGTTATTTTTCAAATACAATTACAATAATATTATTTATAGATTTTGTGTCCTGCTTATATAATGTAGCACCTTTCCATGACTTTATATCCTATAACACATGAAAGAGAAATTATAGAGTAAATAGAATGCATTTAACTCATTCTTACTGCTGGATAGTTACATTAGTTCCAACTTATACTATGCATATCTCCATATATATGCTATTATGTCTACATATAGTAAATTGTATGTTTATATGCTTCTCTGCTGATTTCCTTTAATCTGTTAATATATCCTTCCTTTCTTGAACACTTATTATGTACTAGTTACTATGTTATTATGTACCAGTTATATGGGTTTTAACTGTTAGGAAGAGGTGGGCCTGGCTCTCAAGAACTCACAGTGTGATGGACAGAGAGATACATTAAAGAATGTGTTAGCATTTTGTATGTGTGATGATAGTGATATGAACAGAATTATGGGAAAACATTTCTTTCTTTTTTTTTTTTAATTTTCTTTTTTTTTTTTTTAAAGATTTTATTTATTTATTCATGATAGTTACACAGAGAGAGACAGAGAGGCAGATACACAGGCAGAGGGAGAAGCAGGCTCCATGCAGGGAGCCCGATGTGGGATTCGATCCCAGGCCTCCAGGATCGTGCCCCGAGCCAAAGGCAGGCGCCAAACCGCTGCGCCACCCAGGGATCCCTGGGAAAACATTTCTAACTCAGCCTGGGAGGGTATATGGAGAGGTGAGCAAGTGATAAAGCACAGGATATGTGTGGGATAAGGTGGCCAGGGTAGGTGGCAGAGGGAGAGAATATAAGTAAAGCCAAGGAAGTAAGAAACAACATTGTTTTAGGGTATGCAGATAGTAAAGAAGAGTAAAAACCTCACAGTTAAATGATAACGATAAGGGATCTACTTTATGGGGTTGTTCTGAGGATTAAACAAAATCATATAAATTGTTCAGGAAGATATCTGGCACTTAGTAAACACTCAGATTTAGCTACTATTCAGTATTATCCACACATTGTAATTGTTCCTACTCTATGTTTATACTGTATGTTAATAGAATCAGGCCTAGCTCTTTCTCAGACCTTTTCTGCATAGCCATGTGGAAATCCCCATCACCACCAAAAAGCCAAGCCATGCATGGCTTGTTCTCTGCACCAGGTACTGTTCTAGTTACTTTCAATGCACTGAGAGTTCAAGTGGTCATGTAGCCTGGTTCTAGAGGCCATGCTCCAACCCCAACAGGATAGTCCCTTACCCCAGCCCAAGGCTGGTCACAGTCTTGTTCAGTAGGAGGGTCCTGGGCATTCTACTCCTTCCCACAGTTTGAATTATGTTGGGTTTGTCAAAGGCAGATGAATCCAAAGATCTTTGAATTTGGCAGACACATTGGTGAAGAAGCTCTGAATGGTGCAATAGGACATGAGGGAGAAAGTAGGTATATAAAAATATTTTGTCAAGAAAAAAGTTTTGTGATAAGGAAAATTATTTATACTATTGAATAAGGCAGTGTTAATGCATTATGCTTATATAGCAGTTTGTAATTCATGTAACATTTTCAAAAATAATTTATCAATTGCTTTCAAAACATTTCAGAACAACTTTTCATGGTAGAAATGGACAAGAACTATTATCTTTCTGTCATGGTTGAGGCAACTGAGATGCAGAAATATTATATCACTTGGCTAGGTTCACACAGCTGATAAATGAACTCAGGTCTTATATCTTCCAAATCTAGGTCATTTTTTCATTACCCCTTGGTGTAAAAATTTTATACCCCTTGTGTATAAAAATCATGAATTCCTTGCTAAAACACTAGTTTAACTTCTCAAGAATGAGTCTATCAAAGAAAGGAATTCTTTTATTTTTTAGATTTTTATTTTATTTTATTTTATTTTATTTTTTATTTGAGAGAGTGTAAGCATGAGTGGGGGGAGGCGGAGAGGGAGAAGCAGGTTCCCTGCTGAGCAGGAAGCAACGTGTGGCTCATCCCAACTCTGAGATCCTGACCTGAGTCAAAGGAAGCCACTTAACTGATTGAACTACCCAGGCACCCCAGGAAGGAATTCTATATAGTTGTGTGCACCAACTGGAGATTATGTTGCATTCTCCACCTCTAACTTCTAGTGATATTTCTCAATATTTTAAACATTTTGTGATAGAATGACCTCAATCTATGAAATTACAACTTTTGTGATTTTATTATTTTTTAATTTTTATTTATTTTTAAAGGTTTTATTTATTTATTCATGAGAGACACACAGAGAGAGAGGCAGAGATGCAGGCAGAGGGAGAAGCAGGTTTCCTGTGGGGAGCCTGATGTGGGACTTGATCCCAGGACCCTGAGATCATGCCCTGAGCCAAAGGCAGATGCTCATAAACTACTGAGCCACCCAGGTGCCCTGTAATTTTATTATTGTTAAACAGTTTATAAGAGGAGGTACACAAGTTGGGTGATCATATTAATCCAAAATCTGAGCCCTCTTTCCATTCTCGCTGTTTATTTTGGGAAATCAATGATTTGTACACCTAAAGATAAATTCCAAAGATATTCTGAGGTTTAGGAGAGATTTGGTAGAATGATGACAGAGACTTAGGCCACCATTATTTAACACAGAATATTTAGAAATAAACTCTGGGGGATCCCTGGGTGGCGCAGCGGTTTGGCGCCTGCCTTTGGCCCAGGGCGCGATCCTGGAGACCAGGGATCGAATCCCACGTCGGGCTCCCGGTGCATGGAGCCTGCTTCTCCCTCTGCCTGTGTCTCTGCCTCTCTCTCTCTGTCTCTCTGTCTCTCGTGAATAAATAAATAAAAATATATTAAAAAAAAAAAAAGAAATAAACTCTGGTAATAATTATATATGTAGAATAGTGTTTCAAACATGAATAGTTTAATCAGCTATATGTATTATTTATACACTTATATAATATTTATTTAAAATATAAATACATGCATAATAGATCATATATAAATAATATTATAGTATATCTGCCAAAGATTTTTCTCAATTAAATGTTTTATTTGTAAGGTTAAAATTGGAATGTGATTTAGAGAACCGAAGTAATTCATCTTTTAAAATGGAACGGAAAAATCTCACTCATGAGTTTTTAAAGACTTAGTATTATTTAAAAATCCCTTCATTACCACTGAACATATTTGCATTTGAGAGATGAAATTTAAGTGCAAGCCTCCTTGTTAAGCTATTTGTTATCTTCGGAGGATTACTTCTCTAATACTGGCTAGCTTCATGCTCTTAGCTTTAATGTTCAACCTAATATAAAACTGAACTCAGAAAGACATCCTGACATTAAAGTCCTAAATTGTTACTTGAGACCAGTGTTTCCCAAATTGCCTAATTATTAGAATTACCCAAAATACTTGTTAAAAATAAAGTCCACCTTGTCCCCGATCAGAATCATCAGATGATAAGGTCTAGGAAACTATTCTTTCAGTGTCCTGATACTTTTTATTATTAGGCAATTTTGAGAAATTGCTTAATACCAGCGACACCTATACCAAGTATACCTGGGGAACTTATTAAACATGTATTTCTGGATTCCATCCCCAAGTACGCAGATTTTAAAATATGTGAATGTCCCATTAACAACTCCTGGAAAAAGAGGCTAGGAGAGTTAATGTCAAGGCTCTGGATCAGCAGAATGGGGTCTATGGTCATCAGAGATGGACAGCTTGTCAAATTTGGAAATCCTGGAGAGTAGACAAGTGCTGAAATGACAGAGCAGGAAAGAGCCTCAAGCCAGGAACCATGGCAGATGGATCAATTATGTCACTAGAGTTATTTTCTGAGGAGAAGGCAAGAGCCTGACTTTAACATAAAGTACATCTGAACAAAGGTGTGATTTGTATGCCTCTTAGGAAAGTGGACTCTATGGGTCTGGATTTGCAGGGTGAGCAGCAGGATAATTGCAACTGGTGAGAAACCAAGGTAGCTTTAATTGCAATGAGGTTAAATACTGATCAAAGAAAGGCAGGAAGCTATAGTTGCCAGTGGTTCCTAGTAACCTAGACTTCCTTAGTCTCCAAGTATTATCCTTTACAACACTTCCTCAAAGCATGGTCTTCAACTGCTTCCATAAGCATCACAGAGTGTAGGGAGAGGATGTTTGTTATAAATGCAGGTTTCTGGGTGCTAGTTTAGATTTATGGATTAAAAGTCTGTAGAAGTGAGACCAGGAAATAACACTTTAAATAAGCTCTTAATGATTCTTATACATACTAAGATTTAAGAACTATGACCTTATCACAGATCCTGAAGCCTGAAATATGCCCAGACAGGCATTTTATCTGGTAAAAATGCAAGCCCACTGAGAAGGATGATACATTAAATAGATTATCTAACATTAAATGAATTAGTTCTCAGGAGGGAAAAAGAGCTGGAATAAGAATTTAATTGGAGGAGAAGGTGGAGGAAGTAAATTCAAAGTAAAGGAAAAGAAACCTTCCTGGTTGGGTTTACCTGAGTCTGATTTTGCATTTATGTAGGGGAGAAGTATTTAGAGGGTTAGGAAAATTGGAGGCTGTGTTTGTAGCTGGGTTCCAGCAGCACTTTCAACACAGAAGCTGGTGTGGTTGGGGCAGAGCATTTGAGTGTTTCTATTGGAAAATGAGATGTTTTATGGGAGCATATAAATGCTCTCCCTGAAAACTTAGGGATGTCCTCCAGTGTTTCTTAGAGTTCTTTAATAACTGTCTTATAATTAATTGATTACTTCAAAGGCCTCTGGAACCCTATTCTGCTTGTATACTTAAAGGCTGCTCTGGTTTTAGTGACTGGTTCTTTTGAAATAAATATTCTAGAAAACGGAAAGAATTTAAAAATTCAACCGTTGTGGTTTGTGGATATATTCTATAAGATAATCCAATGATCCTTTTTCTATTTATACCCTCAAAAAACCATTAAATCTTAATTTTGCCTCTTCAATGTACCTAGCACTCTGAGCAATCACACTGGTCTACTTCTCATTGTAAGTTATTAAATTGACATCTTGCGTTATGAGTACTACTGTTGTGAGT